>NC_139038.1:34792937-35052937 GCF_964662115.1 Mustela nivalis
CAGAGATGAAAACACATAGATCCAGGGAAAGTCCAAGTTTGCTCCTGCAGTGACACCTCATGCCTACAGCCCAGCACCGTCTCTCCCAATAGCAAGACAGCTGACTTTGAACCAAAAATCCCACTGGGACTTTTGGGTGGGCAAGGGCCCCAGTCACTCTCTGACAACTATCCTATACACAGGTCTTATTTTCAGAGCTTTTCCACTCTCTGGGCCTTTGCTTAGGTCACTGTTTCAGAGAATGGCTCTTATCCAAATTATACGAAACCCTCCAGAGAATAACTTTACAAACAGGATTGCAGCGAAAAGCACAATTTTCTGACCTTCCACAACAGGGTGGGAAAGAGAAATACATTCACAAGGTGGGTAGTCTACACCCATGCACATGTATGTACGTGTGTGCACACACAAGCGTGCACACACACACACACACACACACAAATGGCTTTCCTAACACTGGGAGCAGTCACACCAATATTCTCTGCCTCTGACCTTGGCCACTCCAAAACAGTATTGTAAGCAGTACCTTTATTATTATTTTTTTTAATGGAAGCTAGTATAAAATATCTCACTTGATTTGAGTTCTTTAAAAAGATGTCCATGTAGTATCATGCTTAGCGAAATAAGTCAAGCAGAGAAAGACAACTATCGTATGATCTCCTTGATATGAGGAAGTGGAGATGCAACATGGGGGGTTAAGGGGGTAGGAGAAGAATAAATGAAACAAGACGGGATTGGGAGGGAGACAAACCATAAGTGACTCTTAATCTCACAAAACAAACTGAGGGTTGCTGGGGGGAGAGGGGTTAGAAGAAGGGGGGTGGGGTTATGGACATTGGGGAGGGTATGTGCTATGGTGAGTGCTGTGAAATGTATAAACCTGGCGATTCACAGACCTGTACCCCTGGGGATAAAAATATATTATATGTTTATGAAAAATAAAAAATTAAAAATAAAAAAAGATGTCCATGTAGGAGCTGCTTTACTGTAGAGAAATCAATGGAGCAAGGTCAGTCTAGCACCAGACTTCACACTTGAGTGGTCCACAGGGTGGCTAATCCCATTGTCTCTTCCACAGCTTCCTGTGAGCCATCTGTTCAATCTCAGACTGAGGGTGTTGGAAGTCAGATCACAGACACCATCCAGCCCGAGTCCCTCATACTGCAGACAAATGAGAAAATGGACCTTGGTGAATGTTTGACTTGGGACCCATCTCATCCCCTGTGAGGAACATCCCGTGTACATCTTCTGTGTAGCAAATGAGTGAACAGAGGCAGAAGAAAGGGTGAAGTGAGCAGCAGTCCAGTCACTCAGCATGGATGGACCTAGGATGCAATCAAGAGATGCAAAGCTGAGGCTGGGTCTCTTGCCAGTTAGACTGTCAGAGATTTGCAAGTCATTTCTGGATGTATTTTTCCACCAACCACGCCTGAAAGAGTTTTCCATGTGTACCATGCACTTGTGAGGAGGGCAATGAGCAAACAGAGCCTCTGCCTTGTGAGGAGAGAAGTATCAAATAGATAATTAAACAAAAACATGTGCAAACTATACACAGTATTAAGTTCCACACAGGAAAACTCAGGTGAAATAAGGGCTAGTAACAGGAAGAGTTGATAGCAGTGGGACAGAGAAGTGGGTCCTAGGAGACTGTTCAAAAGGAATGATATTTAAGCTGAGATCTGAGAGATGACAGGTAAGAAATATTCCTACATGGGATGTAATGCATGTAATGGTGCCCGGGAAGCCTTAAAGTGGGAAAGACCTAGGTGTGTTTGAAAAACTCTACTGCAGGGGTGAGGCCTCCTAAGGGCCCACTTTGTATGCTGACCTGCAGACATAATGACATAATGACCTCTCCCAAAGATTCTCCCATAAACCTGCTTACCTGGGACCAAATCGAGGCCTAAATCAGGTCGCAAGTACCATCTGCCATTGAATCCCCCAGGGGGTACCTGGGCATAGGGATGGATGACCATGATGAGTCTAACTGTATCTGGATTTCTCCATGGCAAATGTGTACAGAACAGCCCAGCAGAGCCCTTGACTAATGACTTTCAAATATAATTAAAAACATATTTCAATAGAAAGCACATTGCCAAATCTATACCAGCAAAGTGAAATTAACCTTCAAACGATACTGGAACAACAGTGAATCGCAAGGGTTTGTAAGAGATTAGATACACTGTAGCCTAATTATGTTACAATAACTCACCTCATTAATCTCCAAGGAAACAATAACGACAACAGTTAAATACTGTAATTAACAAACCTTATTTCAAACTTGATTTTAATTTTATAGGACTTGGTTATATTATCCAATGTAGTTGTGGAAAAGACAGAATGTCAGTAGAGCAACCTGGTTCAACTCTGTTAGGGTTCTTGCCTAACAGAGCCCCAAACCTCACATCTCTGATTCCACCAAGCTAGGCCTATGCTTAGAACACAACCCATGCAGAAAAAAAGTGAAGATAACACATACTGCCAACACCTCCTAGGTGCTCCCACCACAAAAAAGTGGGCATAAAATCAAATCTATATTTTGTCTTTCTGTGTTTGAGAGCAGTAAACATTCACTTGGTCTTTTGTTTGGGATTGTTTAGTGTTGGAATGCCCCAGCTGCAAGTGCTTCACAAAGTTCTCATGGGTAGGGTTGGGACAGGTTAGACAATCAATAGCATATTACTATAGAGAGGGTAGATAATTAGGCGCAAAAAATGGCATGAGGAACTCAATAAACTCAGAAAAAGCATTTGATAGAACCCAACAACTTTTCATGATAAAAATACCCAACAGTCTAGGAATAGAAAGGAAATTCCTCATACTGGTAAAGGGAATCCATTAAAACCCACAACTAACATCATACTCAATGGTCAAAGACTAAAGGCTTTCTCCCTAAGACGAGAAACAAGATAAGTATGTCATTTCATGCCACTTCTATTCAATTTTATACTAGAGATTCTAGCCAAAGCAATTGGTCACAAAAAAAGAAATAAAGGTATCCAGATTGGGAAGGGAAAAGTAGCACTATCTCTACCTGCAAAAGACAACACCTTATATATAGACAAGCCTGAGGCAATCCACAAAAAATCTGAAAAAGCAAGTTCAGTGAGGATGAATTATACAAGATCAATATGCAAAAAAAGTTGTATTTCTTTACACTAGCAATGAATAACCTGAAAATGAAATTTAAAAAAAAAAACAATTCCATTGGCAACAGCATGAAAAAGAATAAAATAATTAGAATGAAACTTAAGAGAAGTGTAAAGTGTTTACAATGAAGCTATAAATTATTGTTTGAAGAAATTTAAAAAGACCTAAACAAATGAAAGACGTTTGACGTTCATGCATCAGAAGACCTAATACTGTTAAGATGAAAATACCCTCCAAATTGACTTACGGATTCAGTACAATCTCCATTAAATTTCCAGCTGCCTTTTTTCTTCTCAGAAGTTGACAAGCTGATCCTAAAACTCATAGAGATCTACAGGAGACCCAGAATAGTCAAAAACAATTTTGAAAATGAAGAACAAAGTTGGAGCAGTAATACCCCCAATTTCAAATCTTTCCATAAAGCTACAGTAATTAACACAGTGTGGCACTGTCTTAAGGATCAGCATATAGACATTGATGGACTAGAACTGAGAATTCATAAATAAAATCTTACACATCTGATCAGTGGATTTTTGACAAGAGTGTCAGGACTATTCTATGGTGAAAGCATAAGTAACCTTCTCAACAAACAATGTTGAAACAACAGATATCCAAATGAAAAAGAATGAAGCTTGACCTCCTTTCACCAATCTCCCCCAAATTAACTCAAAATAGATCACAGACCTAAGCTTAAGAACTACAATGATGAAATTCATAGAAGAAAATAGGTACATTTTTATGACCTTGGGTTAGGCAAAGTCTAGGTTAGAAGCAAGAGTAAAAGCACAAGCCAGAAAAGGAGAAATAGGCAGTAGAAATTCATAGCAATTAAAAATTTTGTGCTGCAATTGATATGATCATTAAAGTTCAAAGACAATCTAAAATATGGGTGGTGGGGCGCCTGGGTGGCTCAGTGGGTTGAGCCGCTGCCTTCGGCTCAGGTCATGATCTCAGGGTCCTGGGATCGAGTCCCGCGTTGGGCTCTCTGCTCAGCGGAGAGCCTGCTTCCCTTCCTCTCTCTCTGCCTGCCTCTCTGCCTACTTGTGATCTCTCTCTGTCAAATAAATAAATAAAATCTTTAAAAATAAATAAATAAATAAATAAATAAATAAATAAATAAATGAATGAATGAATAAAATATGGGTGGAAACATCTGAAAATCATAATCTGATAAAGGTCTGGTATCAAGAAAATATAAAGAATTCTTACAACTCAATATTATCAAAAAGATAAAAAACTAGTTTAAAAATTGGCAAAGAATCTGAACAGACATTTCTCCACAGAAGATATACAAATGACCAATAAGAATAAAAAGATTTTCAACATAGTCATTTGGGAAATGCAAATCAAAATCACAATGGGATACTACTTCACACCCACTAGACTGGATAGAATAAAAAAAAAATCCTAAGTGTTGGCAAAGATATGGAAAAATTAGAACCCTCATTGACTGCTAAGAATGACAATGTATAATCGTGTTGCCACTTTGGTGGCTCCTCAAATTGTTTAAAAAAAAAAAAAAAAGAGTCACCATGACCTAGCATTTACAAGCCTAAAGATATATCTAAGGGCAATGAAAACATGTGTCCATCCTAAAATTTGGGACACAAATTTTCATAATTCATAAGAGCCAAAAAGCAAATACATATCAACTAATAAATGGTAAGGTATGGTATTATCCACACAGTGGAATATATTTCAGGACTAAAAAGCCATGAAGCACTGATATATGTTAGAACATGTGAAAATCTTGAAAATATTATGCTAAGTGGAAGAATCCAGTCATAAAAGGCCAGATATTTTATGATTCTACTTATACGAAATACACAAAATAGGGAACTCTATAGAAACAGAAAGTAGATTAGTAATTGCCTGAGGCTGGACGAGGTCAAGATAGGGTTTAAGTGACTGCTTATTGGGTACAGGCTTTCTTCTGGGTATGAAAAAAAGTTTCTAGAATTATTATGGTGATGGTGTCCAACCATGTGGATACAATTAAAACTACTGGATTGAGCACTTTTTTTTTTTTATTTGTTAAGTAATCTCTATACCCAACATGGGGCTTGAACTTACAACGCTGAGATCAAGAGTCTCATGTTATACCTAATGAGCAAACAGGGTACAGCTGGATTTTATAACTTAAATAGGTAAAATGTATTCAACAAATATTACTTGAGGACATGCTCATAAAAGCTAACTTTTACTGAGTGCTTGCTATATGAAATCACTTCTATACCTGATCTTATCCAAACCTGAAAGAAATCTTATGAAGTAAAGAATGTTATCTTCACAACCCATAAGATGACCATGACGCCAGGTGGTTTAACGTAGTTTCTACGTAACAGCACAACCAACAATGTCTTGATCAAAGCTCCACACACTTAATAATAATTGCACTTGAGGGGCATCTGGGTGGCTCAGTGGGTTAAAGCCTCTGTCTTCAGCTCGGGTCATGATCTCAGGGTTCCGGGATCAAGCCCCATATCGGACTCTCTGCTCGGCAGGGAGCCTGCTTCCCCCCCCCCCCTCTCTGCCTGCCTCTCTGCCTACTTGTGATCTTTCTGTCAAATAAATAAATTAATAAATAAATAAAATCTTTAAAAAATAATAATTGCACTTGATTTGTTTTCTGTTAGACCCTGTATTTCACATTGGAGACAAAGAGGAATATGCACAGTTCAGCCTTCAGGGAGCTCACATCAATGACAGTGTATTGGCTATAGTCAAGTGACTCTACGTAACAAACCACCACAAAATTCAAGGGCTTAAAATGGCACTCATTCATGAGGACAGGCCTGTGGCCTGGCTAGAGACTGGCTGATCTGGGCTGGGCTCAGCTAGGTGGCTCTGCTTCAAACCACAGGTCTGGCTGGGCTTGCCTCCTCATCAGAGGTTGGGTTCATATGTGCTCCACATGTGGGCTTAATAACAGTACTTGCTTTGGTCTCTTTTTTTTTTTTTTTTAAGATTTTATTTATTTATTTGACAGACGGAGATCACAAGAAGGCAGAGAGGCAGGCAGAGAAAGGAGGAAGCAGGCTTCCCGCTGAGCAGAGAGCTTGATCTCAGGTCCCTGGGATCATGACCCGAGTGAAGGCAGAGGCTTCAACCCACTGAGCCACCCAGGCATCCCTGCTTTGGTCTCTTTTAAGGTAGACTGAGCCTGTGGGGCCCAAGCTAAAAGGAAAGCAGCTATCCAGGGTTGGGGGGTGGGGTGGGGCGTGACAATGACAGAGGTACATAAGCGCAAGCCTCCCTGTGTAAGGAAATGTCTATCCTATGTTTGGGTCACATTTGCTAACATCCCATTGGCCAGAGCAAGTCACATGGCCAAGCCCAAAAGGAGAGATACACATGCCTCAGATAAAAATCCACAGTATCTTCCATCTTCTGGTGTCTTCCATCTATAAATAGATGGCTGAAAATACCTACTCTAACATAAAGGTTGGGAGAATCAAATAAAATACTGATGAGGGAGGTTCTTTGAGTAGATCTCCTTGAAAAATGAAGAACTGCTATTATTAGTAGTTACCCAAAACCTCCAAATTATTGGAAAGATCACCTTGTAGAGCTATTCAAGCAAAAAGTGGAAGTGCATTGATAAATGTGCATAGAATAACCAGAATCTATGTCACCCAAGAAATTCCTTTTGAAAACAGCCAAATTAAGAAACTAGGGGAGATTTTAAATAATAGTTACTATTTTGAATTTCTACTCTTTTGCTGCACTCATGGAAAGTCCCAGAAAATTAGATGCTTTTACTGTACTGTCTGACCCTCTCTAAGAGAGCTGTACCTCCAGAGATTTTTAATTTTTCTTTTTTAAAGATTCTATCTATCTATCTATCTATCTGAGAGAGGAAAAAATGCACAAGCCAGAGGGGAGGAGCAGAGGAGAGGAACAAAAAGAAGCCTGGAGCAGGGTTTGATTTCACCACCCTGAGATTATGACCTGAGCTGAAATCAAGAGTCAAACGCTTAACCCATTAAGCCACCCAGGCACCCCAGATTTCTAATGTCTAATGGCCAAAAAAAGAAAACAGGTGTAATCTCAGGAGTTTTCCGCCACTAACAGAACTCCTTAAAGCCAGAATGAATTCCTTAGAGCATTCCAATGTCAAGGGAAGAGCCATATGGAAGACAAGCAAATCCATGCTCCAGTGTCAGGCTCCAAGATATTCAGGGATTATGGGCATGGACTTCCAGACCTCAGAGAGCCTGTGTTTGAATCCAAGATCTGTCACTTAGTAGCTGTGTAATCATTGATACATCACAGAGCTTCCTTGAACCTGTTTCTTCATACCGGGGCTGGGGTGAGGGGGAAGAACGCTACAATAGCACTCACTTCAGAGGATTCACTCAAAGCTTAAGTAAGACAACATATGTGCAGTGTTTAAGGTAACCCCTGGTATGTAATAATTGCTAAAGTAATGTTCACTATCATTGGCAATTTAAATGTACTATGATTATTCCTGCCCTGCCTACTTCATAAGATTTTTATGAGGAGCAAATGAAAGAATTATTAGGAAGTTGCTTTATAAGCTGTGAAGAACTAGACAAACACAGCTATGTTGTTACAGTTCTTAAGTGGCTTTGGCACATTGCACGACTCAATAAATATGTGTTAAAGGAACAATGAGTCAGTGAATGAAATCAAACCCCTTTCCTCTGCTGTTTGCTTTGGGCCAAAGGAAGCCCTGATAACAAGCATTCCTACTTGCTGCTGTAGGTTTCTAATGCAGACACAGGCATCTCAAAGACTCCCAACCTCAGCACAATGCCTGGTTTCCTGGGAAACTCATCACAGGGAAGGCAAGGCCTTTAGCCTTCATGCTTTGACCTAGAAGAGACAGTACAGAGATTATTTTTGTGGAAAACAAGAAAGGTCACATTTCACAATTCCAATACCTGAGCACTGGCAAAAGATAAAGAGAGATCCATGAAGTGGACTTTTCCACTTAGAGAAGCATAGTAAGTCGTAAGAGTTTACATGATGCATTGGTATCTCCTTGAAGAAGATATTCCATGTTTGAGATGCACCATAAATATCCCTCAATGTGGGACATGTCTACTGAAATGTTCCTATCCTTGAGTAGGCATGGACAATATACAAAAGGGACAGAGGTAAGTTATGGCAGGGAGCACATTTAGTAATCTAATCACCCAGTGGACACCCACAATTTACAGTTTAATCATCCACAAGGTATAGTTTCTCTGTAATTGAATTAGATTTTGAAATAAGGCAAACCTGATTTATAGTGTTGTCTAAAACACACACACAATAGGCTATGTTTTCTTGTTTGTAACAGTAACCTAATGGTTAGTGTTCATCCATTACCAGGGAATGAAACAAAATGGATAAATGTTAGGTATTTAGGGTTCATTGTACAAAGAGACACATACACTAAAGATAAGAGAAGCAGGAAAGTTATCCTTTTCGTTTACGTTCACTTAAGGCAGATGTACTATTTTATTTTAATCTGCTCCAGGCTTATTCAACTAAACGCAATCTGAAGTATATTTATTCATTCAACCAACAGACATGTGAGGACCAAGTCTTTGCCTACTGCCATGGTTAGCACTCAAGATGCTAAGATGTTTCCACCAATCTAAGCCTCAGCTCTCCCATCTGTAAGGTCCTTTTAGAGGAGATCCTCTTACCACTGTGGTCAGTTGTTTGACGCAGTAGGTATATTACATCATCACCATCATCACTATTGATTTTATCACTTTCTTACCCACAAAGATTTTACAGAGATGACAAACCAAAACTGTTATTAACCAATGTGATAAATGTTGACATACTGTGTCTGTTATCTGTGGCCACAGTAATGCTATGTACTAAACACCAAAACCTCAGTGACATTCAGCTGTAAGGGTTTAGTGCTCACACATCTGAGGTCTGCCAGGGACTTTGCCTTCTCATCTGGGTCCCCCAGAAAGAGTGTCACAGTGTGGACCCAATGGACATCTCCTGACTTCCAAAAAGGAGGTCAGCACAGATTGAGTCTTTGGTACCACACCTAAAACTGATATAGCCTGTCCAAGTGGTCAAGTCCCCAATGTTCCAGCCCTTCAGTGACTAAGGTGAAAGCAAGCCATTCTCCCAGATGTTAGGAGCAGGGTATACAGTGGGTTTTTCTGGGATGCTTTGTCTTCCGACCTTTTGTCTTCAGAGGCCCCAAGAAAAGAGAGTGAGTTTATCTGTAAATTCTTATACTGCCGAGCTGACAGTGCTCCTCACAGCTCCTTAGAGAATGTGGCTTTTAAAGGAATCAAAGATCTGGAATTTTCCAGATCAACCAGTGTCAGGTTTTAAAACCTTAAAAGAGGCTTCTTTTGTAGACAGGCAACCTCTCTGGGAGCACAGTGGGAGCAAGCTGGGGAATTTAGGGGACAAAAGCCGAGATTAGCTCAGGTGGGGAAATCACCATTTTACATCAAAAGTAGCAGGAATGAAACAAGGGCAAGTTCCACCAACCCCTACAGCTTAAAGGGCAAGAAGAGCTCTTAAAGCCTCCTTCATCTCATCTGTTCTAAATCCCTGCCTCATTTCCTCCCCTCCTCATTTTGTTCTTTCTCTCTCTTGCTTCCCTCCAAGGTTACTGAGGAACAATCCAAAAGGGGGTATATAATTTAGGATACTTTTGGCCTCAAGGAACAATAAAATTAGCTCCATAAAATGGCTTCAGCAAGCAAAAAACTCATTAGGACATACAAGAAATCCAGAGGTAAATTGATTCAGGGTTGGTTAGTTCAACTACAGGGAATCTCTGTGTTCTTCCCCTAAAGCCAGGAAAAACACTTTCCCTATACCTTCACCCAGAAGACTTTTCCTCACTTCTCACTGGCCAGAATAAAGTCACACCCACCATTCTTACTACTTAATACTAGCATGTAGTACAAAGACTGCCTTAGAGACTAACCAAGATACTGCCTCCGGGGTAGGGCAGTGTCCTGCCTCCACAGAAGAACATGACTGTTAAGTATTTTCAAACAAATGAAATTCTGAAGATGAACAAGGTGGGAGGACAGTAGCTGGGCAGATAGGTCAAACCATCTTCCAAAAAGCATAACATTAAAGTTAAGAGTAACATTAAAGTCTGGGAATTCCGACCAGAGAGAATCAGGGAAATTTCTTCTTCTTCTTCTTTTTCTCTTTTCTTTCTTTCTTTTTTTCTATCTTTCTTTCTTCCTTTCAATGGGAATTTTTTTAGATTACTAACCACTGGTTCTTTTGAAGCCACAAGACCTGGGTTAAAAATCCACATTCTGATATTTGTGGACTCCGGGACCTTAGACAATATATCTGAGCTTATATTTCTTAAGCCACAAAATGGGGTCAATAATGCCTAACTCACCTAGGTGTTGCAAGAATTAAATGAGATACTATAAGATGATAAGCCCCTAGGATACTGTCATCTAAGTACTGATTATTAGCTGAAAGCTCTATTATGCCCTTCGTCCTCTCTTCTCTAGTGACAAGTGTTCATCATCAGGAGAAAAGGCAATGTCTACAATCAGGCAGGTCTGGGCTCAATAACTGGTCATGCCCAGTATCAGGCACATAATGACAACCAACTACTGAAATTCTCTCAGCTTGAGAGCACCCACCCGTAAGATGGGTGTAACACCATTCCTAGCCTCAAAGGAGGTATTTGTGAGAATTAAGCAACATATTGCTAATAAAATGTTTAGCAGGTGCCTGATCTTGAATAATCACTCCATCAATAACAGTTGTTACTATTACTATTGTTGCTACATCATCATCATTCCCCTGAAAGTGTCCAACCTGCCAGGTACTAGGTTTTTGGGATACACGTGGATCCAGATTTATAGCAACCCTTCTCAGGAAGCAAATCTGATTGCTTAACCATCTTTTGAGGTGTCCCCATGCTCCTGATAGTAAAGAGCAAAACAATCCTTAGTAAGGTCTTTGATGGGCCCTGTGAAATTTGGCTCCAGCTTACCTCCCTGGTTTCACCTCACACAAAGCTTCACTGGCCATCTTTTAGTCTCTCTAACCTGACATTCCTTCTCCAGCCACAGGGCCTTTGCCCATGCTGTTCCTTTCACCTGAAATTTCCTACTTGTTTAGTTAATATCTTCTTTTCTTCCTTTAAATATCACCCTGCCTCTTTATTATATAACAATTATTATTTGTTATATAATTAACAATTATTCAAGATTAGGCATCCACTAAGCCTTTTATTAGCAGTCTCTTGCTCAATTCTCACAACCACCTTCTATGAGACTAGGAACAGTATTACCCATTTTACAGATGGGTGCTTTAAAGCTTACAGCAAACCCCAGACAGTCATAGATTCCTCTGGAATATATTCTCAGCAGAGAGAAGATACCCTGAGTGGTTAAGAGCACGCATTACGGATTCAAAACTGGATGGGTGTAGATCTTAGCCTCACCACTTACTAGCTATATGACCTTGGACAACTTACTTAACCTAACCTTTCCATGCCTCAGTTTCCTCATTTGTACAATGTAGATAATAATAAGAATACTAAATGTACCCAATAGGGCCATTATTAAAATTAAGTGAGTTATTGTTATCAAAGCATTTAGAATAACATCAGGCATAGAGTAAGTGCTATGTAAGTGTTTACTAAATCAAATTAATAAACTGTCCCATGCCTCCAGAGAATCTACCTTAGTCTGCAATTATGCACTCATTACTGTGATAATTTGATTACTCACTGTCTCTTCTTCCAGATCAAATGCCACAGGAATTCAGGGGCATATCTCTTTGTGCTCCCACTGTACCCCAGCTCCAGACACAAGACCTGGTGAGTGTAGGTGTACAATAAATATGTATTTGATTAATGAAGGAAACAGCACAGTGTAAGTCAGTATTTTCCTTGCTTCTGCCAAGACAGAGAGATGTCTCCAACCATTCCTGACCCTCTCAGGTCTTTTAAGCAGAAGCAACAGCTCTGCCTTGCCTGATGTGTTAATGCAACAGTTGCCAACAAGCCCAGCAAATGCCCGGTCTCCCCAGGGATGCAAAGCCAGTAATGGACTCCATATTGTTTCAGATGTTCCGGACCATGAAGTGATCATGTCTGAGATAATGTCAGCATGGTTAACCCCAAATTCCTTCACTCACTCTATCACACAGAATTCTTTGAAACATCCTGCACACCAATGCTCCCGACCACAACAAATGCAGGATACAAGGCTTAATCGGAGAAGAAAAGATTAATTGGAGAGTTGCCCTGAGTGCACCATGTGCCAGGCCTGCCACGCTTATAATACAGGCAATTAGGGCAGCATTGTGACTTGTGTTATCACAGCAGCAGCAGCCCAGTAAAGTTTCCTCTCCCTGTTGAGGCCCTCAAATTTTGAGACTGGGAAGCAGACAGATGAAGGGAATATATCGAGACACTGGCAGACGGTGGTCATCCCCACCTCCAACACAGAATACAGTGGAAGCAACAGAAAAAAAAGGCATGGATACCAAGCCTCACTCCAACCCTTACACGGTGTGACACTAGGCTATGTGATCCATAATTCGGGGCCTCAGTTTCCTCATCTGTAAAGTGGCAGACCAGTTACCACATAACCCTTGACTCTAAACTCGTATGTCTTAGAAAAGACCTTTTCTGGGAGTTTATCATCTCTCATATGCATCTGCAGATAACTGTCCAGCACATAGTTCTTGAAAGCCAACGATGTGCTGGGAGCTTTCTCAGGTTCTGAAGATACCTTGGTTGCTAAACAAGATCACTGCCCTCGAGTGCATCAGCTGTGGAGTCAAACAGGTCTGAGTCAGAGACCTGAAGACTCTCGGTCAAGCACCTTGACCTGTTAGGTGCTCACCTGCAACCAAAGGCAGTAATACCTACTCTGAGAGCCATTGTGAAGAAAAAGGAGACAACGTATTTAAGGAAACTGATGAAAGGACCCAATACACTGAAGCAGCTTCATAAATGGGAGCTGCTAGTTTAAGGGTCTCATTAAGTAGATGCTGGATATGTACAGTGGGATCCCTAGTGTCAGATGGATTTCAGCTCCTGAATGAAGAAGGCAACGTTTTCCTTTGGGAGAAGGTAGCCGGAAAGGTGCCTGACACAAGTAGCTAATGAGGCCTGCTGTTAAACAGGAAGTGTCAGGAGGAGGCCTGAGAGAACAGGAGATGGATTAATGCTGTGATCGACATATACAGGCTAGGAGCTGCCATTTGTCTTACTGCACACTCACCCGAGGATACTGTGGGAGGTGAAAGGAAGCAAATGATAAAATCTTCCACCATGAGAACCTGTTTTAAATTCGTATTATTTTGCCATCACTAGGCCAGGTTGGTCCATCTCCATCAGGTCATACTCATGTACGCTCCCAGTGATCAAAGAGCAGAAAAACCAGTGTTCACTCTTCCTGAAGGACACAAGGGAGCCACTCTTCATGGAATTCCTGAGTAAGGAAGCATTCTTCTATGCTGGACACAGGAGTCCATCTTCCATCTTGACCCTGCTTCCACCGAGCTATAAAATCACATCCTCCAATCTGTCTCTCACTGGAGACTGAAGACTGAGCCACAGGTGCTATATTCGGCAAGGCTGTTCGGGTTGCAAGTGACAGAAACTCACCCTGACCAAAGTTAAGCAAAAGTAGGATGTACTGACTCATGGAATCCATAATGAGGTTGAACACCCACAATCTAGGTAGGGGCATGGTACTCTCTCACACTAGCTTCTCTCTCTCTCTCTCTCTGGCTCTCATATCTGCTTTTCTACAAAAATTGGGTTCATTCTCAGTAATGACAGATGTGTTTCTTCCAGATATTAGAAAATCTCAAGCCTCTGATCTTCACATTTTCTTATTCTTTCAGAGAGAACTGATCCGCTCTCTGGCCCAATTTGAATATATCCCAAATAGATTCCCCCTTGTGAAGCCTGTATGATTTATAGCACTGGACCAAGCAATGGTGTATGTGGACGGGGGACGAATATTGTGTCTGTGTGCTGGGGTGGAGAGAGGTGTTTATGAAATGTGCCAATTCTTGGGAACTGGAAGACATACAGTTGAAGTGGAATGGGGAGGTCAACTTCTTAAAGAAGTGGGATACTAGTTCCGTAAGAATGGCAGATGCAAGGCGATCAAACAAGACACAAGGTTCAAATCAAGCTGGATCCATGTGGGTCTATTAATGGCTTAAAATTATGAATTAAATGTGCAGATTTTTCTTTCCTGCCCCACAACTCAAGAGAGAAGTCTTTTATTAGACTCTCAAAAGAATTTCTATATACAGAAGTTTAAGACTTATTGTTCTGAACTTACATGGAAGGACTATATCTTCCTGCCCTTTAATTCCAGCACCTGGGACAGTGCCCGACACCTCATCTTGTTTGACTTTTTAAAAAATATTTTTTGAATGAAGTTATAATGAATATATGAATGAAGTGAGATAAATGAATGAATGACCAGTTCAACAGAGAACATGTTTCTCTCTTCATACACCTAGTTCCAGTTTGACTACTCTAGGTTTTTAGGGGGGAAAAATTATAGAAGGGACCCAGAGAATAGGAAACAACAAAAGGTTTGATGGGTCTGCACAGCGGCCAGCCTCTTTTTTCCATTCCTCCTTTCAACAACAACAAAAAGAACAATTTGCCATGGGGCACCATGAATATATCACCAAATTTAATCCTTGAAAATCCCTTTGAGGTGGATATTAGTGCCTACACTTAAAGACCACAGGACTGAGGCTTAGAAATAGCATTCCCAACATTGCAGAGTTGGAAGAGTAGCAGAGCAGCCGAGCTGGAATTGGAACCCAGGTCCATCTGATTCCAGTGACATTTTATATGTTACTACACTTTCTGTCAAATCTCTGCTGAGTGTTCTCTTATACTGTCAAATACCATGGCATGCTCTTTACAAAGGTTTTCTCAATTCTCACCGAAAACCAATAAGGCATTAGTATCACTTCTATTTAATAGATGGGGCTACTGATGCTCACAGAAGTTCAAGTTTCCACCCAACGACGCAACACTAGTAAACCACAGAACTGTGCTGAATGCCAGTTGTATCTTCCCTGGAGTGTTTAAAAACTGTGCTTTTAAACACTGCATGTGTAGCCAGAGCATTGGAGGAAGGCATAATACTTGCCTTTCTCAATTACTCTCTGGGGTCCTTACAGATGAGAAGCAGAGGTGTTAGCTATCCAGGTAAGACCTGGCATCTTCTGTGGTTACTAAACCACATCCAGGTTCTACTGTCCTTATGAGCAGGGTACTACATTCCCCATTAAAGGCATGAGAAGCCCTACATTTGTGAGGATGCACTCCCCATCTGAAGGTCCTTAAAGAACAACTGACTTGGAAAATCAAACACATCACAAGCAGCAGTTACAGAGGTTAGTCTTCCCCTGAAATAGCTGCAAAAGAGCCAAGAAGTTCCAACTGTACACACAGAGAAAGGTCCCCACTTTCCCCTCTTGGCTTAAATAGGGCTTGGCTTGGATTGAGATACTTCACAGGTGTGGGTCCCACTACTGAAGGCTTATAGGAAAATACCCAAGGATGAGGTTTGTGTTGCCTGCAAAGGGAAAGGGTCTTAGAAAACTCAAATCCTGATTCAGTGTGCTGGATGTTTTTCACATTTCACATGTGTGAACACCCTCTTATGGTCAAGGCTGGTGGACGAGGGGGAGAGAGGTTGCCTAAAGCAGTCAGACAAATAATTGATTTTGCACAGGATGCTAGGCTTCTGCTCCCTGCTGAAAATGGCCTGTGTGTGAAGTGGAGTGAGGTAAATGAAAGATGCCAGCAACCTGAAGAGTGGGGTGGGGTGAGGGTACAGGCCTACATTCTAAATCCTGCATCCTCCTAAACCAAGAACACCCACACCCTCTTGCCCCCTGTTCCAAAGATCCCTCCCCACTCTCACGGAACATTAAACCCTTCCTGCAAATTCAAAAGGGAGCCCTCTGGAGACAAATCAACCATCAAGGAAAAAAATAGCAAAACTCATTTCATTTGGCAACCAATGCTTTAGGAAAGACATAAATATTGGATTTGCAACTTTATTTTCCTCTAGAGAGACACTCTGGAGAAAATTAAAACAATGCATGATTTAATTATTAAAAGCCAAACATTCCTGTACATATTTTCCAGTCCAAAGTTTTAAAAACAAACTCCCAGAGAAAATGCATTTTTAATGATCAGCTCCCTCCTCCCACTCAGGCTATGTTTTAAATCATGTCTCCATCATGACTCACCCAGCACGAATGAAGGGAGAACACCAGGGAAATCAAAGGGCAGGTTTTTTGCTAAAGGAGAAGCAAGACTGCTACGAGATTTGTGGGAATGGGCACCTTGAAATCATGTTGGTCTGGGCTCTGTTTCCACCGGCATCTTCCCAGACATCCTGTATTAGGAGACATGTTTAAACTGACCACATAGAAATGCATCTATATGCATTTTCTTCTTCTGTGCAAAGTTCCAAGTGGGATATGAGTATAAACAAAACATGCAAGATGTTGAATCATTCATTAAACAAACATTTATTGGGGGGTCCACTATGTTCCCCCAGAATTGTTCTAGGCACTAAGGATATTTTGGTTAGTAAACTGGAAGGGACGTGACCATTGCAGTCTAGGGGAATAATAACAGGATTCAAAGCTCCCCCCATATGCTTTGGTTCCTCTATCCTCTTGTTAAATGGCCGGAGACCCTACAAATCAAGCTTCATCTCCCTCTCCTCATTACATACTCACTTAAAAAGCCCACACTGATCACCTCCTCTCCATCTTTTTTTTTTACTTTCTTGCCACTCAAAAAAAAAATGTACTAACATTAAGTGTTTGCTGGTCACAGACATTCTCAAAAGCTGAGATATCAGTAAACCATGATTTACTGGTTTGGGTGATTATGGAAATGATACAGGAAAGATGTAAGATGGCTTTTTAGACAAAGATCGTTGGTTGCAGAAATAAGTGATTTATGCTATACTATCTCTGCTGATGGAATGCGGCCTTCTCCTTGATGGCATACTGTGTGGGTGGTTACATATTTGGATGCAAAGATAAAACTGGACAAATAAATGGGCTGAGGGAAGAAGCGGTCCATGAATGTCCTTGGAGACAAGAGCCTCATAGCCATGACTCTTTGGTTGAAGATAGGTGATATAATACATCCCTCAAGGAGTAGGAAGCTAAATAAGTCTCAGTCCTGATTCAAACTATCCCAAGATGTCAAAGGTTCCTGGCAATCAAAAGAGGGTACTGGCACTGGACAATCTCACCCTGTCATTTTATGTGTTTCCACACACACTCAGAATAATCGAGCCAAGATGACGAAGGAGTGCGCTGGTGCTGGTCCTGGCAGAGCCCCTCAAATATAACGACAGAGCTATCTGGAAGCCTTCCTACCTAAAATGCTTTAAAAACTAAAGTAGTTGGTGCTTCTACTCAACTTGAGATGTGGTGCAGTAAAGGCAACTTAAAATAACTTGAGGGAAGAAGGGTAAATAAACCAGGGATGATTTATCTCTGAGGAATAACGGTGTGACTGCTGAATAATTACATGCACCAATCTTTATTAGTATGCAAAGTAGCTGGGCTTGGTTGGCTCCCAGCACTGCTCAAAGGACAAAAAGCCAAGAGAGCTGTGCACATGCTAATAAATCACACCCCACCTCTCCCTGTGTGTCATGGCAACCCCCAGACCCCGGGGGCCTCTCTGTGCGCAACTCTTCTCTGGGAGATAAGCGGCAAGTGTTTCATTTCTACCTTCCAGTGATGGATTAGCCTCCAGAGTTCCTCCAGAGAAACACAAAAAATGATTTGGCCCTCTCTTCACACAAGTTTGATCTAAACTATAGGTGTTTTATTCAGCAGCTTTTGCAACTAACTGTTCCTGCCCTCCTATGGCTGGGGAACTAAACACCCTTGCAGGAGTCAGGACTTAGCTTCCCCTCCCCTTGGGTCCCATCAGATGACCTCAGGAGTTTAATCCAGCTCTTTTTTTGTTTGTTTGTTTTTAACCAGCCCTAAGAGCTGCTTGAGGTAGCTAAGGAGAAAAGAACTGCAAGGCTGCCTTCTCCCCTTCTGAAAAACCTGTCCTGGCAAACCGAAAAACACAACGTGGCTACTTTTTATTTCTGAGGATAGAATAGATTTGAGCTCTTATAAGGATTTTAGAGGGTTTAATCTGAGCAAAACAGTAGTAGTTCAAATAGTGACAGTTTAAATTTTTATAGAATTCCAAGCATGCCAGGCACCTAAACACACACACACACACACACACACACACACACACACCCTGCATAAAATGGGGATGATTACAGCCTTTTTATCATATATGATATGCATCATACCATATGATGCATGATATATATCATATATATACACCAATACACACATTCCTGCACATAGTTCACATACACACATACACAAACACACACACACATGTTACAACATTCTTATGATATAAGGATTTTTTTTATTTTAGAGTTTATTTATTTATTTGACAGATGGAGATCACAAGTAGGCAGAGAGGCAGGCGGGGGTTGGGGGTGGGGGAAGCAGGCTCCCCTCTGAGCAGAGAGCCTGATGCGGGGCTCGATCCCAGGACCCTGAGATCATGACCTGAGCTGAAGGCAGAGGCTTTAACTTACTGAGCCACCCAGGCACCCAGATATAAGGACTTTTATTATCTCCATTTTATGGATGAGAAAACAGAGGCTCAGAAAGTTCAGTAACTTACTCAGGAGCTAAGCTGGAATCCACATCCAAGCATCCTGGCTCCAGAGTCTATGTTCTTAACTAAGGCACTAAAGTGTCTGTGTCATTACTGGACTTAAAATGTCAAATAGCTTTCCAAAACTCACAGAATAAAGACCAAAACCCTTATAAAGATGCACGAGGGTGGCCTGTGAGATTTGCCCCTGGCTTCACCTGATGCCACCCTCCTCCTTGCTCCCTGGGCTCCAGCTGTCCTGTCCTTCTGTCGGCCCTCCACTGAAACAAATGCCATCCTGGGCAGCTCTTCTCCTCCCTCTTTGCTTGGCCAACTCTTACACATCTTTCTAAAAGATCTGCCTTCAATGTCAAACCCTCAGAAAACCTTTTCCCAATGTCCCCCTGTACCATTCTCAAATAGATTCCCCTGTACCTGTAGGTTCATTGTACCTATACCTCCCCTTCATAACATGCAGCAGGTTGTAACTAAACCATAGAGGTCTGATTATTTGTTTCCTATTTCTCTCACACCCTAGACTGTAAATGCCTTGAGAACAAGGACTAGGTGTATCCTTTTCATCATTGTCTCCCTACTACCTAGAGTTGGCCCTAGCACACAGGATACCTTTAAGAACTACTTACTGAATGACCTAAGGGACAACCTGACAATATACCATGATGCATACTGAAGCACTGTGAAGTTGGTCAGACTATAATTATACACAGTAAAATGAAAGCCACCTTCCTCTCTCACTCCATCTTTGCAGCCACCAAGACCATTCATCTGGTCACAGGTGGTGTTATTTAAATATGAGGACATATAAAAAATAAAAATAAAAATGAGAACATTTACTAAGTTCAGTTCTACAACCCACATACAAGTAGAGAGCTCAATGAACGCCAGGCCCCACACAACATTTTCACTCATCTCATTCTATCCCCCCAAATCAACATCATTAAGGGGCACCTTGGTGGCTCAGATAGGTAGGCATCCAGCTCTTGGTTTCAGCTCAGGTCATGATCTCATGAGTCATGAGACTGAACTGCCTCCCCCGTCAGGCTCCACACTCAGCAGGGAGTCTGCACCAAGAGTCTCTCCCTCTGCCCCTCCCCCACAAACTCTCTGTTTCTGTCTCTCTTGCTCTCTCAAAAAATCAGTATTTTTTTTTTAAAGAGATCAAAATCATTAGTATCCCCAGATGTGTTGGCTGATACCCACGGTCTCACCCTTAACATTGAGGTTATACAAGCTTATTGTTAAAATAAATCTCCATAACGTACAAAAGCAAGCTAGGAGGTTTAGAATCCTCTCCCAATCCGTTCCCCTCCAGGCTTACTGGGTTTGAAGGCTCAGACACGGGCACACCAATTCCCCTTTTGTTCCCTCACTGGTCAAGCTAAGTGTTGAGGACTTTTCTGCTAATTCCCTGTATCTTTCTCACTGGTAACTGTTCATGACTTTGATAGAGACTTAGATTTCTATTCACTCAGTCACCATCTATCTATCGAGCTCCTGCTATTTACCAAGCATTGCTCTAGACACTGAAGAACAGCACCAAACAAGACAGCAGTTTCCACTCTCTGGTAGTTTATGTTGTTTGAAGGAACTTACAGACCTTTCTGGTACACACACAAAAAAACCCAGAAGCTAGGACTATTAAAACTGGCATTTAAAGTGAAGTTCCAGGAAGGCAGAAATGGGCTAAAAAAAAAAAAAAAAACAAACCCTCCAACATAACCTATTTTTCAAGGATGTTGCAGATAATACATGGCTTTAGAAGGATGGTCATCCAAAGATTCTCTGCCCACTGTACCTGCAGGAAGGTGGATTTCTGTCATCTCTACAAATCTGGCTACAGAGCAGTTCTTTTCAGCGCAAGCTTGAGCATCGTCAGGTCTTCCTCTACGAAAACGCTAAGCTTTCACATGATTTCTTTTCCATTTGTTTGTATTACCTTGAAGCCCAAGTTCTTCCTATGCGCTATTTTGGCTCTAAGTGTGAAGAAGACATAGTTCTGCTGCTGACAGTACATGGTCTGGCAGGGGAGACAGACAATTAGCCAATAATGCAGTGCAAGAGACAAATCACACGGAGCCAAGGCTGATTCATTAGGATCTTTGACAATAAATAGAGTTTGCTAGGCTCGTTAGGGCAAGAGAAATGGGGATGAGAGGCAGTAAAAAGAAAAAAAAAAATCCTGATCAAGGAGACAGCATATTTGCAGAGAACATTTCCTGGGTTTGCCTGCCCAGTGCCATTCTCCTTTTAAAATCAGTAGCATGCTTTTATTTTTCTTTGAAGAATCATAACTTCTGTTGCCTATTCTCAGCCTCTGTGGGTTGGACCAAACCCATTCCCAACTCTTAAGACTAAATACATGACCTATATCTGGCCAGCCCATGGTAAGTTCATGGATGGGTATGGGAGCTAAATCAGGATCAAAGGAAGGAGTACTGAAGAATGCACCCAGAAGTCACTAAAGAGAGACAAACTAAAAGGGAGGATAAGCAAGTGATAAGAATGATTGATTGAAGAGCTCCAACACATATCAAACAGGAGTCTCTGAAGTGAGTGAAGACAATCTATGATTCAGTAGTGACAGCCACACAAAGACATTTTCAGATATAGAAAGGCTAAGAGAGTTTATTGTCCACAAACATTCGCCAAAAGGACTGTCAAAGTGGGCATCAGAATAAAGGTAACAAATATAGAGGAAAGTAAGAAAGTTGAGCCCAGAAATTGAACAAATATGTTGGCAATCTATTTTAAGTGTCTTTAAAAATAACTATTTCAAAAAAGATTAAACTATATGTTCAATTAATAGAAACAGAAGGGACAGATAATGCCTGGTGACATTCACGCCATGGTATCACTGAGGGTTTCTCCACTTTGGCATTAGTGATATTTGGGTTGCATAATTCTGGTGGTGGAGGGCTGTCCTGGGCACTATACGATGCTTAGCAGCAGTGGAGCACTCTACCCTCTAGCTGACAATTAAAAGTGTTTCAGGATATGGGGCGCCTGGGTGGCTCAGTCCCTTGGCCATCTGGACTTCAGGTCATGATCTCAAGGTCCTGGGATGAAGCCCCTCTTTGGGCTCTTCACTCAGCAGGGAGCCTCTTTGTCCGTCTCCCTCTGCCCCTCCACCAGTCTGTGTTCCCTCTCTCAAATACATAAGTAAAATATTTTTTAAAGAAGGTCTCAGGATATCACAAATGCCTCCCTGGGGGCACAACTGCCCCAGGTGAAAACTACTACTATGTAGTAGTACAATCTATTGGCTCCAAACTAGTATAGAAGAAATAAAGCAAACTTAATTGACCTAAGAGGAAGAGGTAAAAGATTTAAAAAAAAAAAAAAAAAAAGTAAAGGGGGGGCGCCTGGGTGGCTCAGTGGGTTAAGCTGCTGCCTTCGGCTCAGGTCATGATCCCAGGGTCCTGGGATCGAGCCCCGCATCGGGCTCTCTGCTCAGCAGGGAGCCTGCTTCCTCCTCTCTCTCTGCCTGCCTCTCTGCCTGCTTGTCATCTCTCTCTGTCAAATAAATAAATAAAATAAAAATATTTAAAAAAAAGTAAAGGGAATATGTGACCAAAAATAACAAAATTAGATGATTTATAGAAGTCTGAATATGCAGGAGGCTTGGGTGACTCAGTCAGTTAAGCATCTGTCTTTAGCTCAGGTCGTGATCCTGTGGTTCTGGGATCAAGCCCCACATCAGGCTCCCTGCTCAGCAGGAAGCCTGCTTCTCCCTTTCCTTCTACTGCTCCCCTGCTTATGCTCTCTCTCAAATAAATAAAATCTTTTTTTTTTTTTTTTTAAGTCTGGGGGCACCTGGGTGGCTCAGTTGTTAAGTGTCTGCCTTCAGCTCAGATCATGATCCTAGGGTCCAGCGATTGAGCCCCGCAACATCGGGCTCTCTGCTCAGCAGGAAGCCTGCTTCCCCCTCTCCCACTCCCCCTGTTTCTGTTCCCTCTCTTGCTGTGTTTCTCTCTGTCAAATAAATAAAAATCTTAAAAAAAAAAAAAAAAGAAGTCTGAATATGGGACACCTGGGTGGCACAGTTAAGCAACTACCCTTTCTTTTTGGCTCAAGTGGTGATCTCAGGGTCCTGAAATGGAGCTCTGCATCAGGCTCCATGCTCAACAGGGAGTCTGTTTCTCTCCCTTTCCCTCCCCCCCACCACTCACATGGGCTCTTTTTTTAAAACAAATAAATGTTAAAAAATAAAATAAAGTTTCAATATACCTATATCATACTATATATAGATAGATAGATAGATAAATGTACTTTTGTTTTTTAAGATTTTATTTATTTGACACACAGAGAAAGATAAAAACAGGCAGGGAGGCAGATGGGGGTGGTGGGAAGCAGGCTCCCCTCTAAGCAGGGAGCCCAATGCAGGACTCGATTCCAGGACCCTGAGACCATGACCTGAGCCAAAGGCAGAGGCTCGACCCACTGAGCCACCCAGGCAGCCTATAAATTTACTTTTTAAAAGATCATGCTGTGTTCATGAATTGGAAGATTTAATATTAAAAATCCATATTACCCTAAGTAATCTATTTATAGGGATAGGGATTTACAATCCCTAATAACTTTTTTTTTTTTTTTTTTTGCTTTCTGTCTCTCTGCGTTTGCCTATTTTGGACATTTCCAATAAATGGAATCATATGCTATGTGACTTTTTCTGTCTTTTTTTTTTTAAACACATTTAGCATATTATTTTCAGGACTCATTCATGTTTTAGCATGTATTGTGCTTCGTTCCTTTTTACAGAGAAAATTTTCTGTTGCTGGATATACTATCTTTCATCTATCCATTCATTAGCAGATGGCTATTGGGTTGTTTTCACTTTTTGGGTACTGTACATGAATGTTCAAAGAAGCACTGCTTGCAAGATTTTTTTTATTTTAATTTTTTTTAAAAGATTTTATTTATTTGACAGAGAGAGAGAAATCACAAATAGGCAGAGAGGCAGGCAGAGAGAGAGAGAGAGGAGGAAGCAGGCTCCCCGCGCAGCAGAGAGCCCGACACAGGGCTCGATCCCAGGACCCTGGGATCATGACCTGAGCCGAAGGCAGAGGCTTTAACCCACTGAGCCACCCAGGTGCCCTTTTTTTTTTTTATTTCTTTTTTAAGATTTTATTTATTTGACAGTGCTTACAAGTTTTTATTTTAATACCTATTTTCAAATATTTGGGGTATGTACTCAGGAGAGGAATGTCTGGGTCAAATGGTATTTCTGATATATTTTTTAAAATCAGAAAAGTAAACTATACATACTACTAAACAAAAAAGTGTATTGCAGGTATAGTTTTCTAGAAAAATATAAATTACTAACGTTGACTCAAGAAAAAATAGACAAATGACAATAAGCTAGTAACCGTAAAAGAAAAAGAATTGGGGATCCAAATTGCTTTTCCTGTCTAATATGTTCATTCTAAAGGTTAAAAAAAAATTACAGGCAAGTTTTATCAAATTTTCAAGGAACAAATAATGTTCTGCCTGATAAAAATTTTTCAGAAAATATAAAAAGAAAGTCATGACTCACCTTAATGAGGGTAGCACCATCTTAGTAACAAAATCAAACAAGGACAGCAGAAGAAGAGAAAATTATAAACCATTCTCACTTATCAACGTAGATGTAAAAAAATTCAAATACAGCACTATAAAACTGGATTCATCAAGGTCTAAAAATAATAATACATCATGATCAAGTAGGGTTTATCCCAAGAATCCAATAATGGTTCAAAATCAGAACTCCTATTAAGGTAATGTGCTGCATTAAAAGATAAGGGGAAAGCATATAATCATAACAATTGATGCAGAACAGGCATTTTATAAAATTTAATACATGTTCATTATAAAATTTCTTACCTAACAAAGTATAGTAGGGAACTTTTCTAACCCAAGAAAGTTATTTATCAAAATCTACTGCAATGATCATACTTAAAGGAGAAACTATAAATGGAATCCCACCAATGTCAAGGACAGGACAAGAAAGCCTACAACTTCTGATTTTATTCATCATATCTCCCTTGGTCTTCAAGCTAATGCAGTAGAAAATAAATGTAGTGGGGGGATCTGGGTAGCTCAGTAGAGTAAGTGTCCAACTCTTGGTTTCAGCTCAAGTCATGGCCTCAGGGCTGTAAGACCAGCCCTGCATCATGTTCTGCACTCAGTGGGGAGTCTTCTTGGATCTTCTCCCTCTGTCCCTCCCCACATCCATGGTTTCTCTCTCTCTCTCTCAATGAAAAAATAAAATCTTTAAAAAAATAAAACGTAGTGTCAATAAATAAACATAAGTAACATATTAACTGATATTATTATGTATGACAGTTACATTAATAAATATATTATATATAATTAAATTGTAATATCTATATTCCTAGGTAAAGACTTAGAAGTCTTATCATTTAGATTGGAAAGGTAGAGCCAAAACAGTCTGGACAAATTAAATGGATAACAAATAGATTATCTATGAAGATCTACAACCAAGCTATTAGCATGACTAAGGATATGACAAGACTGCTGGATAAAGATCAACATATAAGTTTTTCCAGAAACAAAGTGAACAATTCAAAATTATATGACCAAAAAAAATCCCATTCACATGTTACAAAAATGTACCCATTCACACGGATAAATTTCATTATTAATTAAATATGAAGATACTTTTTTTGAGAGAAAAGAGAAAATGTATGCATTAATTATTTAAATGTATACATTTACATACATATTTGACAGACATGAAGTCCTCAAAAATAGTGAGACCTATACTATATTCATCCATAGGAAAACTGTGTAACAAACTCTTCTCAGATAAATCTTTAAATTCAATGCAATTCATATCAAAATTATAATAATTTTCCATCAGATTTTAAGCCATTATTGTTTAAATTCATATAGAGGTGCAAAGCAATAAAGACAACGAGGAATTTGGAACATGTGGAGACGGTTTATGAATATCAGGTAAACTTGAAGGTGCACATATCCTCTGACTGTGCAATTTCACGTCCACATATTTAATCTAAACACAAGAATGCAAGTTCACAAATCTTCATCATAGCCTTCTTTGAAAAAGTACAAAATAATGTCAAAGTCCATCACTATGAGAATGGTAACAAATTGTGATATAGTCATACAGGGAAACATTATATAGAGCATAAATTGAATAAACTAGAGTTACATGTAAAAATATACATAAATCAGAAAATAACGGTGAGTAAAAAAGATGCATGAGGTACCATATTTTGTCTGTGGATTCATAAATATTTAGAATATATCTATGGGAATAACTCAGGCGGAAAACGAAAACAATGGGAATAGAGACTGGTACCCAGGGGCTTCAAATGATCATACTTTTAAAAAAAAAAATCTTTTTAAAAATTTTTTTAAAAGATTTTATTTATTTATTTGACACAGAGAGACAGATCATATGTAGGCAAAGAAACAAGCAGAGGGAGAAGGGAAGCGGCTCCCTGCTGAGCAGAGAGCCTGATGCGGGGTTGCGGGGTTTGATTCCAGGACCCGGAGACCACGACCTGAGCCAAAGGCAGAACTAACCCACTGAGCCACCCAGGCGCCCCTTAAAAAAAAAAAAAATCTTTACAAATTCAGAACAAATATAAAGTTATATTAGATGTGATAAAGTTGGAAGGTGGGTATAGGAGGTTCATCATATTATTCTCTATAATTTTCAGCTTGGATTTCCCATTTTCTGGATTTTGATGTTTTTATTCAAATCTAAAATCATGTTTAACATTTTGCTCTAATCTTCAATTTCTCCTCTGTCAATTAGAATTAAAAGCTTTGTTGGATTCAGTTGCAATTTATTTTCTTGTTAGCAGAGCATTGTAGGGGGTACTGGGTATTACCTATTGCATCATATAAGGAGGTACATAACATCTGGTTTTCCCAGTTTCATGATTCTAAAGTGGAGAATTGGGTTCAGGTGCTGTCATCCTGACACATCCATCATCAAACCTTCCATCATCCTTTTACTTAGCGGTTTTAGCAGTTATTGATTATTATTGCCTAACTCTATTATTTCATTAGAAGCTGTAAACTGGTGATTTTCTAGTGATTGCTAGGGATTTCTAAATGATTTACCATCCTGCCTGTTCTTTTTGCCGTGAACCTTCTATAAAAAAACCTTTCCTTTTTTTAAAGATTTTTAAAAAATTTTATTTGAGAGAAAAAGAAAGAGACAAAGCACGAGTAGTAAAAAGGAACAGAAGGACAGGGAAAGCAGACTCCCTGCTGAGCAGGGAGCCTGACACTGGGCTCAATCCCAGGACCTTGAGATCATGACCTGAGCCAAAGGCAGACACTTAACCGACTGAGCCACCCAGGCGCCTCAGATCCTTTCCTTATTAACTATTTGCCTTGATATATGGATATTTGATGATTGTTGGAATTGGATGGTGGGTGTGTGGGAACTTGTTAACTATCCTCTCTACTTATGAATGTGTTTGAAAATTTCTATCACAAAAATAAATAAATAAAAATAAAAATGTGAATGCATAGGAGAACACTGCAAGAAAACATCCCAAATACATTACCATAATTAATATGAAGATGGTAGGATTATAGGTGACTTCTATACATTACTGTGTTTCCAAATTTCTTGAGAAAAAAACACGTTACATTTTAAAATTAGAAAGCCACACAGAAGAGAATAGTGGTGTGATAATGAGCGGAAGGTAGGTGTGAGTAGAGTAATTTAAATCAAGAGTTAGGGTCAGTATATCTAACAGATACCATCTGAAGGAAGTGATTTGGCAAAGCCCTTGGAAAGAGCTCGCCAGGCACAGAAAACACAAATCCAAGGGCAGTGATGATCTTAGAATACTTGTAGAATAGGAAAAGCCAGAGTGCTAGTGAAGCAATGGATGAGTACCATTATGTTCTTAGTAAAAATGGACATCAGCTGACCCTCCAAATCACCCCCCAAAATTCCTGCTGGTTTCACTTAGAAGTCTGTGTTCATCAAGTTACAGAACTCAAATTGTGCAGGAAATCTCAACCTTTGTGCCTCCCAAGTAGGTGGAAGGCAAAAAACCTGAAAACCCTAAATAATGGATCACAGTGCCTCCATAGTGACAAGGCAAAATAGTGATAATTAAATGATTTTAATAGTGTGTCAAAATGAAGGATAACAGTCTTAGAAAATGAGGTTGGTAAATCATTACCCCTCGGGCTTGTATGCACACCCCAGTTAGGGCATGAAAAATGCAGAATGCAAAATCCCTGGCCACACATTTTGGTTTAGCACAATGTTTGTTCCCACCCTATTAGGGTTACTTCTGAGCCAAGCACAGCTGGGCTCCATTTTCAACTCTGAGGCAAAATGAGAGCTAAGCTCAAATTTATCTCACTTACTGAGCACTTTACTCTGTGCCCTCAAGCTCTATGCTAGACACTGGCAATAGACACCGAAGATATCTACTCTGACTGGGGAAATCAAGCAATGCCAGGGCGATTACAATGTGTAATGGGGTGGGGGGACTGAGGCAGCACAGAGAAGTGTCCCCTAACTGAACCCCCCAACCTCCTTTGGGTAAGGGGAGCTTTCACAAAGGGGTACCCCTTGAACTGGCATTGAAGAGTGAGAAGTTACTGTTTGCAAGAAGGGAGAAGAGGGCATGCTAGGCAAAAGGAATCAAACCTATGGACTTTAGCCTGAGAAGAGAAGGCAAGAGGGAATCTCTGCAGGTGACATTTAAGATTATTTAATTTCACCGGCACCAAAAGTTCTGAAACCAGAATGCTTCTTGCATCCTTTGCAAACACCCACACTTAAATCCAGCACCACCCACTGTCCATGACAGCATGATTGAAAGAAGTGCCTAACCTCTACAAAAGAATTTTCTCTTTTCCCCAATACATAATGAGTATTTTAACCTTTTTCGTTCCACAAGTAGTTGTATAGGACAGAAAGGAATTGGGGGGGGGGGGGAGGTAAAATTCATCCCCATATCCTCCATGTAGGCATACCCATTGTAATATATATATATATTTTTTAGTGTTTTTTTTTTTTAGTTTTTTTTTTTTTGGCTCTGTGTGTGTGTTTTTAAATAAATTCAAATCACACTAATTGTAAAATGAAAATCATTTTCTCTTAATACCAGAGTCTAAAGTTTAGAAGGTTTCTACACCTCATTATGCCACAGCCATCATCTCCTCCTTATGAAATTAGTGTCAGGAAAGGGTTACAGTGCCCATTGGCAGGAGGGAGGAGATTTATCATCTAAGGGGACTGCTGGTAACAGAAGGGTTGATGTGCTTAACAACTCACACCAGGATGCATTACACCCACGTCTGTCCACTCAGCTCTCTTCCATGGCAACCAGAATACTGCCTTCACAGGGAACTAAAAACTTCCCAACACTTAAAACACCCTAACGTGATATCCCAGGGTCAGGGGCAGCTGAGAAAAGAGTGAATTATGTGGTGAGTCTAGACATTTGTGAAACTGTATAAATGCTTTAAACTGAGAACCTATCTACTTCTGTCCCCTCAGATGACAGATTGCTTGTGCCACAGCTTTAGCTTGGGCATCTCTTTTATTTACCTTGTCTTCCAGGTATAACCTCGCTTCTCTATTTCTCAGCTGCCAGATTCTCTCTTGTATCCTGATGACCCCACCATATGTGCTGGCTTAGGTACTCAATCGGCAGGTATCACACCAGAATTACTACAAGAGGGGAGGAGCTCCTCAGCCAGAGATCATGGTCTCCATTCAGGTATGTATAAATACTTAACTCCTTCATCATTTTTCTATTGCTGCATAATAAAGCTATCACAAACTCAAAACCTTAAAACAGCTTCCATTTATTATCTTATAGGATCTCTGGAATAGTTTAGGCATAGCTTATCAGACTCATATGCTGAAGGTCTTTGCCAGTTGGCAATCCAGATACTGGCTGGAGATGGGGCTCATCAGAGGCTCAAGTAGGGAAAGAACCACTCCAGGTTCCCTCAGGTCACTAGAATTCATCTCCTTTAGTTTTAGGACTGAGGTTCCTTTTTCTTGCTGGTTACTGCTCAGAGATTGATCTCAGCTGATGAAAGCTGCCTCAAGTTTCTTGCCATGAAGCATTTTCAAAAGATGCCTTTCACAATATGGCAGTTTCATTCAAGGCCAGCAAGGGAGGTTTCTCTGTGACATGCATGCACACACGCACACACACACACACAGCCAATCTTCATTATCTGTGTATCCAGTATTTGTGAATTAGCCTACATGCTAAAATTTATTTACAACCCCCAAATCAAGACTGAAGTGCTTTTGGTGAAATTTGGGCAAAAGTACACATAGCAGGGAAAGCTGAGGTGCCCAACACACATTCCCAGCCGAGGTTGAACAAGGTGAAACTCTGCCTTCATGTTCCAGCCCTTCCACAGAGATGACCAGAGTACAGATGCGGTAAAGGGCCATTCAGTGCAGTGCAAAGGGCTCTGGTTTTGAGGAAGTTGGATGGGGTTTAAATTCCAAGGCTGGTACTTCTTAGTAGGGTGGCTTCAGGCAAGTGACCTGACACCTCTAAACCCTATGTTCTATAGTTTTTTTTTTTTTTTTTTAGATTTTATTCATTTATCAGAGAGAGAGGGGGAGAGAGCGAGCACAGGCAGACAGAATGGCAGGCAGAGGCAGAGAGAGAAGCAGGCTCCCTGCTGAGCAAGGAGCCCGGTGTGGGACTCGATACCAGGATGCTGGGATCATGACCTGAGCCGAAGGCAGCTGCTTAACCAACCGAGCCACCCAGGCGTCCCACCCTATGTTCTATTTTATAAAACAGAGAAACAGAATCTACCAGATGAGTTGTTTTTAGGATTTAATATTCTATGTTAAATAAATATATATTTGTATACAATACATATTTTTTTTCCATGGGAGTGCTAAATAATGAATACTGAACCACTATTCCATTTTTCCTAGGGGAAATATGTGCATATACATATACACTTATATATTATGTATGTATGATATACATATGTATTTATTAAGAATGGCGACTTTAGAGAACATAACTATCAAATGAGAATTGAAGGTACATACATATATATAGAGGTACACACATATGCATATGTATACACATACATGATGTATATTTATATATAAATGTAACAAAGAAAGTGACATCTCATCCCATTACCTTTGTGGTACTCTATTAGTTAGAATCAAGTCACAGGTCTTATTGCAAACTCAAGGGGAATGAATTATACAAGGCCATAAATTATTAAGGTCATCTTGAAGTCTTTCTATCACACCTCTTAACCACTAAAGTCTTTCCTTCTCTGAACACTGCATAGCATGGAGCGCCCCTATAAATGGTGATTGAATTTATAGGAAATTCTGTCCAGTGCCAGTGTGTCCACTAAGGAATACCCAGATCCCAGCCTTGAAACTTCAGTCCTAGGAGACTCTAGCAGGTTGGAGCATCTGCTGTAAGTGCCCTCGTTGAGTAGACCCAGGCACACACTGGCCTGTGAGACCAGCGTGTTAATACACACACGCAGTACTCTTGAAGAAAATTTCAGATGGTACAAATGTAGTTCCACTTCACTAGTTACAAAAACTTAACATGGTCATTGGACATATTACACAACATTCTGCCATCTACTGTTTACCTTTCAAATTCACTAAAGCATGTTTCCTCTTTCTACAGACAAAGTAACATTCCTATGATGGTAGTCTGCCTGGCTGACCTCAGACATTAACAGAACCGTTCCGCTGTGCACATCCTGTAGGAGAGCACAGGTCTCAAACTGCATGGCCCAGCCCAGCTCCCTTATGCACCGCCTACTAACAGAGATCGTGAGGGGATCACCAGCTTCCCAGAGCCCTGGTGCTGCAGGCAGTCTTTCCGTTTCACGGCTTACATCGCAATGTTCTTTCATCACTCACAAATCTTTGGTTGCAGGCAACAGAATTTAACTATGGAGATTAAGCAAACAATTTATTGAAGGAATATCAAGAAGCTCAGAGAACTGAAGGAGAACAAGAAGCTTACAAGTCAGCTTGTATCCAGGGAGTTGGTATTTTGGATAGCCTCCCTGAGAGCTAGGTAAATAAGCTCATCCTATTTTCTACCTTTGTGTCACTTCACTCAAGGTCCGATTCTGGAAAAAAGGGCACAATTGACCTCTGTTAGTCACTTATCCCCCCTTCTTTGGAAATATGGGACTACTTTACCATTCCCTATATAACTGCTACCTAATAGGTACAGTGGTTCCCCAAAGCAAAATTAGGGTGTCATTGTCATAAAGGAAAATAAATCCTAGGTACACAAAACAACAGAACTATACTGTGTATTCTGTTAGAAAACCTCAGTCCAGATATCATTAGAATCTACTTCAACTCCAGGGAAGTTGACTTCCTAGAGAGACACACTTCCCACAATCTTCCATCCAACCATTCAAAACACATTTATAAATAAACACAAATTATGAACAGGCCTTCTGCTAAGCTTCTGGGATGCAAAGAGAAGCAAAATCCAGTCTATGTTCCCAAATCCTTCGAAGTCTAATGGGAGCATTTTTTAGAAAGCAAATTGGTAATGATAGTAGTGATAGTTGAGTGCCTTCTTCATGCCAGGCACTATGCCAAGGAGGTTACATTTATTATCTTATCCAATTCTCACAATATTTTGTTTTAAGTACTGACTCTAGCCTTTGGAGTGCCATATACAGATTTGCTTGAGCCCCAAGAGATACGTAGACAATGCCCCAAGCCCTTCTTAAGAACATCATGGATTGGGGTGTGTGGCTGGCTCAGTTGGTTAAATGTCTGCCTTTGGCTCAGGTCATGATCTTTTTGCGGCCTGGGATGGAGCCCTGCACTGGCTCCCTGCTCAGTGGGGAGCCTGCTTCTCCCTCTGCTCTTCCTCTCCACCCTGTGCCCTCTCCCCCTCTCTCACTCTTTTTCAAATAAATAAATCTTAAAAGGAAAAAAAAAAAAGAATATCATGCGCTGTTGGGAGTTCTATACTGAGAAGTGTTCCTGTTAGGAGAACATTCCCTCTGTGATATAGAAGAATTTTATTGCTATTGACAATGCTATGATAACAAAAACATGCATTTGGTTGGAGTTAAGTATGGCTGTGCTCAACATATGCTTATAACTGGTTCAACAGATGACACCATTGAGAACTAAGACTCTCAGGGAGAAACAATCCATCTTACCTGAGTTGACCTCAATGACCTCTCAGGCTATGCTCCTCCTTCCTTACTGCTGTCCAGCTCTCCCTTCATTTCATCAAGCACATCTAGGTCTTATCCTCTGCAAACGTTTTGCCATGACTGCCCCGTTAAGGGACCAGGAACAATCTCCCTCTGGCTCTTTGCAGGGCTGCTTCTTCTTAAGCTCTGAGTAACAGTGTCACGTCTTCAGAGAGACCTCACTTGACCATCCTATCCCACTGTTCCAACATCATCCAGCTTATTTTCCTCCTCATTGTCATAATACACAGTTAATTGATTGATGTGTCCTGTCACTTTTAGTTTGTCTGGACCCCCTACTACAGTGATTGCTGCAAGATGAAACAGACCTTGCCTATGCTGTTCTCTACTGTATATCTTACCCTAAAAAAATTCTTAGGACCTAAGAGTTAAAATATATTTAAAGGAGAATGAGTGAATGAATGAACGAATATGAGCATAACATAAAAATTACACAAGAAATCTTTGTCTTGATAGGTCTCTGGTCTTTGCAGAGGAGAAGGAGAAATGTGATTAGGGCCAAAAAATGACAATTCTGATGTGCCAAAAGAGACCCCCTACTCAGCTTAGTGCAACCTTTCTTATATGCCAGTCTTTAGGATTCCACAGAAATTTTAACAGCCATCTAATGCTATTCTCCCCTCTCCTTAACCCCATCACCAAATTCACCAATTGCCTCCTATACTATATACAGTACTATGCTCTAAATATATGTTACTTATGGATTTATAATTATTTATCACAACCCTATGAGGTGATATTATGACAGCCGCATTACCAATAGGTAACTGGTATATGGTGTGCCCAACGCCTTACAATTTTAAGTGATGGCACTGAGATAAGTAATCACTAATGAACCCTTTAGTCAGCACTACCTGGAATGACTGTCCCCTCTTCAATTCCAGTTCTCGGGGCGTGACCTAGTCACTGGAGTGGGACTTCAGATGCCATGTTTATGTCACATAGCTAAGCCTTCTAGACCATAGAGTGTTGACTCAAAGTTGGGTACTTGACCCAAGATGGTCCAAATAAAATCTTGCTTTTGAGTTTTTTGAATGGCTATCAAAGGAAGAAATGGGGTCTGTTTTTGGTAAATGGAACTACAAGGCTTGAGCCTCTACAGATGGCGGCCTCATCCCCAAAGCTGGTCTATGGGAAGAGATATTTCACATCACATACCAAGAGAAGCAGAGATGAGAGACAGGAAAATAGGATCCTGGCAATGGTTAAGTCTCCAGTTTGAGTTTTCTTTGAGACCCAGGTGCTCCACTCTACTTCCTCAGGTTACCTGGAATATCCTAACATTTCCCCAACAAACTTTCCATTTTGCCTGGGTGATCCTTAATTTAGTCATTGCAATTCTGCAGCCCATTAACTACACATGAGCCACTGGGTAGGTAATCCCTTTCTCTTCACTGTTATCCATGCTGACCAGATCACGCTCAGGCCAGTCAACGGCAATACCTCAGAGCTGGAGAGCAAAGGATATCCTTGGGCATTTAGAAACTGCAGGAACCACCTCTCTGCAGTCTCACACACAGGATACATATTGTAAGAAGCCAAAATGTATTAAAGAATTCTGCCCATCAAAGCAAGGGCAACCAGCTTTGCACCAAACATAAATTATCCTTTGCTATGGAAAATGAGTAGCCTTTAAATCAAAATGGTTCTCATTGATATGAAATACGTGTTGCAATTCAAAAAGCTTTTTTTCCTTAAGTATTCGTTCCTGACAAACAAAATAAATTGTCATGCCAAACACATATGAAGATTGCAGAGATGCACCTCTATTAAACTCTACTTAGCCGCAAAGCGACTCAGGTGTTATCTAAATTTAGCCTTCCAAGCTCCCTTTCTTTCATATCTAAGCACCATTTCTTGCAGCTTTTGCTTAGACCTCTAAGAGTTTAATAAATAGAAATACTTTTCACAATGCATTAAGATTAGGTCAGCTGGGGAGCATGACCTGGTTGGATCAAATCTTGTATTGATTTCTCAAAGTGTACTTTTTACTAAAACTTGGACCCTTGCAGAGGAAGAGAAGAAAATGTTTCAACTATGAGTCTAGGTAAAAAAAAACAAAACGAGTATACATCCTGTCCATTTCTGTAAAGGTACAGAGTGAAGAGGGCTTTGTCTCTGAAGCTGGTAGGGGAGGATGCCATTTACAATCCAAACTAATTTTTTTAAATATAAATTGTTCACTCAACATTGAGACCACTGATACCTGATATCTCAGACTCTGAGGTAGAGCCACCAATGGGAGATCAGGGTGACAAACCTTTCAGTACTAAAACTGGGACAAACCAGGCAAACTGGGCTAGCTTGCCAGCCTAGGGGGATACTGATTTGAGAATGACATCACAATGATCTTCTCTAACATGCCTTTCAGGGAAGCCAATGTCTTAGACTTAAATTTAAGGCTATCTTTCATGTTGGTTCCATTTACCCAATCTGTGTAATGGTACCGAATCATCTGAATGTAGTTTTCAAAGTGGTTCTTTATTTATGCTGCCTCTTTTAATACTTGTGATAGTCTTCGGTGGTAATTATCAGTATTCCGTTCTATAGCTGAGAGGCCTAAGAAGTTAAATGACTGACCCAAGGTCATATATCAGATTAGTGAGGAGGGGATTGCAGGTAGCCTATTCTATATACCTCTGTCTCCCTTTGCAAACACTACGCCATGCTGAACACTCTAAGCTTCATGGAGGCGCCACAGTCTCTGGTCTTGGGCTCTTGCACATGTTGCTCAACTCCTACGAAGCATGCATCACAATCTCAATTTTCCATCCGTCCTACTGTACTGGGAGCATTTTGAGAATAATCTTTCTGTACCCCATTATTTCTTCACACCTGAGTGACCAGCTCAAAGTCTAGCACGTGGTTAGGAGTCAATAAATATCTGCTGAATTAATATCTAACCTGTGACATTCTAGAAAATAAATTTGAACTAGTGTTCCAAGGGTCACTACAGAAGGGATGCCACTTGTTTGAAAGCAAAGAGAGAATGGAAAAGCACTGGGATGGTGGATTTTTCTTTTGGAAGACTCTCGGATTCTCAACCCAATCTGGAGCTGGTAGGGGATAGCTCCCTGGCTCCTATCCTACCCAAGACACCAGTGAAAACTGTAAAGGCAACTGGTAGCCCCCACCCTGCCCTAAAGGCTAAAATCCCCACCCTGCCCTAAAGGCTAAAATCCTGTACTGGCTTTGCTACTCCCATTCTCATGCTTGTGACAGAAGTCACAATCACATCATGCCTGAATGAATGCTGAGTAAGTGTCCCTGTGCCAAAAATAACACTGGTCTGAATTTCTCAAACTAGAGACTAAAATCTTGTCATCTCATCAGAAGGAACAAGCCTCTACTTTCTATTTCTTGGCCACATTTTTGGACTCAAATGTCCCTCCCAGGGGGGAGTACATACGTACCAGTGGCAGAAAAGGAAGCAGAAAGAGAAGTCCAGGGAGCTTATCAAACAGCAACTGGAATCTTACGTTCAGTTGACACATACTCTCCTCCCTCTACTGTCACAGGCATTATTTGTATTAAAAGTAATGGATCTTCTTATGTACTTTTGGAAAATCTGTGGAGAAAAATCAACTCACGTTGCCCTTAGAAGGAGAAAACTGAGTATATACCAAGACCAAATTCTTTAGTGGATGATGACACATTGAGAAGGGAGACCCACTGTTGAGTCATCTCTCAATAGCTTCCCACAGAGACAAAGCTGGAACCTTTCCTTGGGGCTGCAGGAGAGGGTTCATCACCTGGTGGTCTCCAGGTTTGGCTCCAACGGCACTTCCCCTTTCTGTTCCCAGAAATCCTTCCTGTTATCCTCCTTAGGGAACTTTACAAAATACAAAAAAATGGAGAAAACACTCATTCCTACAATCCAAATATACAAATATTTATATTTTGTCATAACTTCTTCCCGGTCTTTAACAGAGCAATACAAATAATGGTAATGCCATGGTGCCTCGTCTCATTTTCCCCAACCCAAAGCTCCTCCCAGGTAGCCACTGACAAGGGCTCAGTCTCCTGATATGATTCCAGATCCGGTGCTGCTTTATACACAGAGTCAAGAATTCATACAAATAGCTTCTTCCTCTTGCTTTCTTCAAAGTTGTGTTTGAGCCTGACCATTTTGATACAAGGAATCAAAGTGCCAAATTACATTTAAAAAAAATCTGTATTTCAACTGACGCATTACAGTCAGTCACATAAATAGACTGCACTTTGCTTATCCATGCCTCCACTGATAGGCATTTAAGTCATTTACCAACATCCGCGATTATGAATACTGCTGCTGTGAACATCCTTGTTCACGAGTGTTTGTGCACTTCGAAGAGTCTGTCCAAGGCATATGGATTATGTGGAATTTCCATGTCCTAGGAATGTGCATTTACAAATTTGTTAGATTCTACCAATTTGTCCCTCAAATAGGGTGCAAGGCCCAGGCCTTGAGGAAGACACTATCTCCTCTCACTCCTGCCTCCAAACTCAGGGATGCCTTTACTTATAATCTGAGATGACCTCAGCTTGGGCCAAGAGCATGCCCTTTCACAAATGAGGATGGATTAACTTACATGGAAAAAAAAAAAAAAAACCCTACTGAAGTTCAATTTAATTCTCTGTAATCACCAGTTGCATCATTTTAAAAGCTAATAATGTATCTGCATTCTTCCACCTTGTGATAACTTAATGAATTAGCCACTAGCCCAGCAGAAAATAACCCCTTGGGATAACATGTCAAAATAGAGTAGGGCACTCAAGCTTGCATTGCGTTGATGGATTTAAGGCAGGACTTTGGGCAATAATAATGTTGTTTGGAAGATGAATCTACTCATAAGAGCCCTTCCATGACAAATGACTTACTTGGAGGCTAACTATTTATGAGGTCCAGGTGGGAGAGGTATAAACTTAATTAAAGTTTGAAAACATAATAGAACCAAAGGCAGTGCATCAATTTCTGGGTGTCCAGTCCAAAAGCCAGTGATGTCCTTAATAGGCTGCTGATATCTACCTCTTGGAGCTGCAGTACAGAGTTAGCCAACCCACATGGTTCCAATTGCCGCTGATCTGGCTGAAAAGCCACACCAACCACTACACATACTTCTTTTCTTCTCTCTCCATGTCTGCTTATGAGACCTGTTCTTCTCAGCTGGGAGAGAACCACAACGATTTCTATCACACATACTTTACAACAGATACTAATGAAACCAAGGATAAGGCTGGCTGCCCACCCCCATTCATTAATCGCTCAGCCTATCTGTACCTGGGAAATCACATAAACTGTCACTGCCCCATGCTCTGAAGCTCATGGATACCTGGAACTCATGTGCAGCATCACATAAAAATATTTTAAAGACTCATGTGAATCACAGCCCAGGAAATCAAATACTCCTAAGCAAACTTAAAATATAAATAAATATAAACAACTCAGGACAAGGCCCCGATATAGCAGCCAATCATTCATTTTGACACACCTCATTATAGTCTGAGGCAATATATCCGAAATATAATTTGATAGCTTCAATAGCTCCCTGCAGAGGAAGAAGCTGATTAAAAACGCTGGATAACTCCCAACTTTGTGTCCCATTTAAAACACGTCCAGAAGTCACTTCCCTAAGCAGTAGGGTCATTTGTATACAGGTGTCCTTCCTTGGAACACTTGAAAGGAGCAAGGGGAAGTTACATGTTTGCACAAAGACACACACACACACACACACACATTCCTGTAATAGCGGTGATAAGAGGGGACAAGTGTTGTCATGTGGAAGGTATAGACTACTGTACCAACATATGTCAAGTCTGCAGGGGAAGACGGATGCACCCCATGACCTTTGAACTCCACAGCCAATGGAATGGAGTGGTTTTTCACCCCAGGAGGCTTTCCAAGGCATCGATGCCTAGGCTCCAACCCAGAGCAACTGAATCAGAATCTCTAAGAAGGGACCTCTCGTATTTTTCAAAAGCTCTCCCAGTGATTCAGCTTTGCACCCACAGTTGAGAAACTCAGGTTCAAAGAATCTGAGACTTCGGTAATATTTTCTAGACTTAGGCAAAATCAAAACAATCATTTCCTTGTTTCTTCCAACAAAATGGAGGCTAACACTGCAGTTGCCAACTACAAATTTACTTTCTCCATATTAATATTGTTCAAATCCCTCAGGGAAGAGAAAATAATAGGTGACTTTTAGTAAGAGCTTATTATACAGCAGGCATAGTGCTAAGCAATTTCAATGCTTTATCTCAGTAAATCCTTACAACAACCCTAAGAGGTAAGCATTCCTATTAGCCCTATTTTATAAATGAATGAGCAGAGTCCCAAAGAGGTTAAATAATTTGTCCACATTCACAGCTTCGGCAAAAGGCAGAGCCTGGGTCACACCCACATCTGTGAATTGTGTGGCTCTATATTTTACTAGTGGTAAATTTTGTCGGCAGCCAATCTTTGAAATGTGAAGTTACCACTTTTAAAGAAAGAGCAACAATATATTTCACATATCTGGTTGTCAGTTCTGGTGAGGAAAAATTCAGGAACCTCTCAAACTCTTCCATCAACTCAATATGTGGCTGCCAAGGATTTAGACATCTCTCTTTCAACGTAGTGTTGTTACAGTCAGACAACCTTGGATAAAAACACATGATCCTCCTATTCCTAGCCATGAGATTTTGTGTAATTATTTATCTTATGAAACTCAGTTGCGTGATCTGTAAAATGGGGATAATATTTACCCTCCCAATGTTATCAGGATTAAAAGTAATTACATTTATGAAAGCTCCTGGCATAAGTTAGGGATTACCACATGATAATCTCTTTAACCGCAAGTGTGTGTCAGGGGCATGGAGACTGTGACTGTCAAATCGCATTTTTCTTATCTCTTGCACCACCTGATAATTATAGAGTGAGTCTCTTTTTTCAAAGTGCTTTTCCATCGATTATCTCATTTTAACCAGTTTATATTGAACACTAGTTGCAACAGCTGTGTTTTTTTTTTTAATTCTTAGACCCCCAAAGGGGATCAATGGTGCCCCATGATGGTAAGGTTTTTAATGGATGCAAATTTGCAAAGCATGATGCATTTATTAATCCCTCATTGGAGTAAACCGTAACAAAGCCAGCAGGAGCAATCATTAATTTACATTAATAGCTTTCAGTGTCGTATACCCCAGTGCCTGACATGAAACAGTAATCTGAAACCAAACTATGACTGTGTCCTACATGAGTTAATATATTGCAGCCCTCTAGACCCAGTGCTCATGCATTCCAACAAGGGAAGATGTGTTAATGCATCCCAATGCACACAGGAACATATTCAAACTCCTTATCATACCCTTCAAATTTCCATCATCTCCAGATCCATTCGCATCATTTATACTCTCTTCTTCGGCCAAGTGAACTTTTATGTTCATTTCTACCTCAGGACCTTTGCATATGTTGATAACACTCCCTGGAACATCCCACCTGCTTTTTACATGCTTGGATCTTTTTAATCCTACATGTTTCATATCAAATCTTACCTGGTCAGAAAGGTCTCTGTGCTTATCTAAGATACCCTCCTTAGCACCTCATCATCACTTTATTTCCTTCAACAGCATTTAAACATTTCAATTTTATCTTATTTATAGTTATGGATTTCATATTCTGATTATCCCACAAATACAAGCCTAGAATGCACTGTTCATTACTCTATATCTAGTGTTTATAACTATACCTGGGGCATAGCAGGTTCTCCATAAATAATGGCTGAATGGGAGAATGAATGAATCACCTTAACATGAGCATCTTCTCTCAAAGTTCCAAAATGTTTTTCCCAGGAGCCCAATGCTTTTGATGACCCCTAAGAGTTGATATTTTGGTTGTGTCCTCAGACTTTTTTCTTCCTTTTCAGCACCATTCCTCTCATCCACTTCCACAACTCCTACCACCTCTATGTATGATTGCCAAATTTATGCCTCCAAGAGGCTTATTTGCGGAGATGACCTAAACATACAGTGGAGGCCTACACTTGGATTTGTGTCTACCTTAGCTCCCCATAGAGGAGGGCTATGCTTGGATTTGTGTCTACCTTAGCTCCCCATAGTTCCATGTCTGGGTCCTAGGAAAGAGAAGGGGGCTCTGAAATTAAATAGGAAGAGAAGCTTCACTAGGATTTTGGAGTATAATGGTCTCAACTCCAAAATGAAGTTTTTTTGTTTTTGTTTTTGTTTTTTCAGATGGGGCTTCTTTAGCTCTCTATCAAGCAAAACAAAAACAAAAACAAAAACCCTCCAGCAGATTAAGGCCCTATTTTCTTCCAACATCCCACCCCAGCATTTGTCAATGATGTCCTGTATTCATCCTCTTGTCCAAAACATATACCCTTCACTCCTTTTGTTCCTAGCCAGTCTTTTCTTTTTCAAAGTTTTTCTTGATAAACTTCTATTAAACCAATCAGCTTCTTACTCTAATCTTGCCTTCAGTTTTTGTCTGATACAATAAACACATGGCAGAGATATTTTTTTAATCCCTCCTTTTCTTAAAACAAGAAACGACTTCTAGATGAAAGGTAACAGTAAGACCTAGCATTCACTGAATACCAGGCTCTGTACTAGACACTTTGCTTTCATGATGAAATGCACTCCACATAATCCTCACTACAACACACCTGAGGAAGGAGGTTCAGAGGAGGGATTTAAGTTTACCTAATGTCATACAGGAATCTGTGGTATAGTCCTATCTCCCATATGGAGAGCTGTCCTGCCGAAATGTACTGTCTTACTCACCATACTAAAAAGTTCATTAGCAGTTATTAATTGGCTAGAGAACTTCAGGAACACAACCGATGGTCAGCAACATTATCTGGGGTGTAGGAGCATGACTTCACTAAGTTGTTGAGTTTCTCTTTCTGAGAAAGAGCATGAAGCTACCAGGCAACTCCTAGCTGGACTGAATGGAGATGTGCACTCATGGAAAATACCACGGTACCTTTGACAGCCTTGCCCTGTCTGGATACTCTGCCTGGCTCCTGTTTACCAATTAGCTGAACAGCGCTGTACTGCAACAAGGCATAAATGGAGTAATGAATTGAGATGCAGGTTTCATAAAAGTGATTAACTGCTAAATTCCAGTTCAGCTAACAGTTCAATTATCCTATTTTGCATCTCAGCCTTCCATCCACTTCTGCATTCACAGAGCCCCAATCACCGAGGCACCTACATCCTTCGCATTACCATTAATTAAGCCATCGCTCTTTCCCAGGAATCTGTCCACCCTCACTCGTGAGCTGGGTTTGCAAATGAGCACAGGAAGAGAGGGTGTTGAGAAACAGCTGCAATCGTGCTGGAACAGGGGGCTGACCCAAAATGGATTTAACAACCCTGCATGTATCACCATCACTTTCCTGTGAGAACACAAATGCAGACAATGCCAGGTAACATTTCTCTAAAGAAAATGGGCAGTAGGAAGTACTGGAGGAGGAGCAGAGACCTTAGTATAAGTTCTCATATGTCTACCACAGCAGACATAATGAGCTCCTAAGCAATTGAAGCACCCAGAAGTAAGCAATGATTAACCAAGTGATCATCCTGGACAGGACTCTCTAGTTGGGCTTATTTGACTATTGGGCACTATTGAACTTTTAACGTCAAGAAGATAATCATAACTCCCCCATCCCCATCTCCACACTCCTACCCCAGCACACACTTATACCTCTTCATTTCCTGCATTGATCAGGGTTCTTAGATACAAATGACAGTAACTGGCAGAAATTTGGTTATTCAGTAAATGAGCTCTTCAGAAAGATATTAAACTGTCCACCAAATTGCTATGGAAGCCGAAGAACAAGACCAGCCACTGTGATAAAGAAGAGGTGCTGTATGCACACAACGGAATATTACTCAGCCATAAAAAGAATGTGATGTTGCCATTTGGGACAATATGGATGGAGCTACAGTGTACAATGCTAAGTAAAAGAAGCCATCAGAAAAATACAATTACTGTATGATTTCACTCAGATGTGGAGCTCGAGAAATAAAACAAATGAACAAACAAGGGGGAACAAAAGACACCAAAAAAAACACAGACTCTTGGATACAAAGAACAAGCTGGTGGTTACCTGAGGGAAGGTAGGTAGGGGAATGGGCTAAATAGATAGGGTATTAAGAGTGCACTTGTGATGAGCAATGAGAAATTTATAGAACTCCTGAACCATTATATTGTATACCTGAAACTAATATAACACTGATGTTAACTGTATCTGAATAAAAAAAGAGAGAGAGAGAGACGATGATACCACAGAATAGACCACATCACCCTCTTCAGAGGGCACTAACTAGCTGGTGCTATCAAAAAATAGTTTCCAGGCTCTCCTTCCAGAACCAATGCCCCAGGAGAAAGCATTAAATTGGCCCCACACTCACGGGCCAACACAGAGCTGCCGGGAGAGGGAAGGAGACATCAAAATAAAGTTTCTGCACAGCAAAGGAAACAATCCGCAAAACTAAAAGGCAACCTATGGAATGGGAGAAGATATTTGCAAATGATATATCCAATGAAGGGTTAGTATACAAAACATATAAAGAACTTCCACAAATCAACACCTGAAAAGCATAAAATCCAATTAAAAAGTGGGCAGGAGACACGAACAGATATTTTTCCAAAGAATACAGACAGATGGCCAAAAGACACAAGAAAAGATGTTCAGCATTATTCATCATCAGGGAAATGCAAATAAAAACTTCAAGGAGGGGCACCTGGGTGGCTCAGTTGGTTAAGCAACTGCCTTCAGCTCAGGTCATGATCCTGGTAGTCCCAGGATCAAGTCCCACATCAGGCCTCTGCTCATCAGGGAGCCAGGTTCTCCCTCTGCCCCTCGCCCCTTTCATGCTCTCTCTCACTCTCAAATAAATAAAATCTTAAAAAAAAAAAACAAAACTGCAGTGAGATATCACCTCAAACCTGTCAGAACAGCCAAAATAAAAAACACAAATAACACCAAATTTTGGAAAGGATGTGGAGAAAAAGGAGCCCTTGTACACTATCGGTGGGAATGCAAACTGCTGCTGTGGAAAAGAGCATGCAGGATCCTCAAAAAGTTAAAAATAGAATACCCTATGATCCAGGACTTGCGCTACTGGGTATTTACCCCCAAAATACAAAAACACTGGGGTGCCTGTCTGGCTCAGTCAGTAGAGCATGCAACTCTTGATCTCAGGGTTTTAAGTCTGAGTCCCGCACTGGGTGTAGTGATTACTTAAAAATTAAATGTTTAAAAAATACAAAAATACTAATTCAAAGAGATACATGCACCCCTATGTTTATCGCAGCATTATTTGCAATAGTCAAATAATGGAAGCAGTCCAACTATCTGTGAATGAACAAGGAAAATGTGTGTGTGTATGTGTGTGTGTGTACACACACAAATGCCAGGTAGCATTACACACACACACACACACACACACACACACACTGAGGAATATTATTCAGCCATAAAAAGAATGAAATCTTACCATTTGCATTGATGCACATGGATCTAGAGAGTGTTATGCTAAGCAAAATAAGTCAGCAAAAGACAAATAGCTTATGATTTCACTCATATATGGAATTTAAAAAACCAAACAAATGAGCAAAGGAAAGAGAGAAAAAAACCAAGAAAGAGATTCTGAACTACAGGAAACAAACTGATGGTTACAGAGGGGAGATGGGTACAGGGAAGGGTGAAATAGGTGATGGGGATTAAAGAGTGCACTTATAGTGGGCACTGGGTCATGTACGGAATTGCTCAATCACTATATTGTACACTTGAAACTAATATAACACAGTATATTAACTTTACTGGAATTAAAATAAAACGACAGACTCCAGATGTTAAGAGATCATACGGTATTTGTCTTTCTCTACTTATGTTCCTTAGTGTAAAACCTCAAGGTCCAACCACATTGCTGCAAATGGCAAGATTTTGTTCTTTTTTATGGTTGCATAGTATTTCTGTGTGTGTGTGTGTGTGTGTGTGTGTGTGACACACCAAGTTTTCTTTATCCATTTATCTGTTAATGGACACTTTAGGCTTATTGTGGCAATCACTTTGCAATATGTACATATAACGGATCATTATGTTGTTTACCTGAGACTAACATGTCATATGTCAATTATACCTCAATAAAAATAAAATTAAAATTAAAAATTAAAAATTATTTAAGTCATAATACTAACATTAACAGAACATTACCATGTGTCTAATAATAGGCACTTTCATGCACAATCTCATTTGGTCATCACAGGAGCCCTGTGAGTTGGTATTCTTATCTGAATTTTACGCCTCAGGAAATGGAATCCCCAAGAGGTTGAGTGGCTTGCTCAAGGCCAAACAACTAGTAAGAGGGAGACTCAGGTTTCTAATTCAGGCTGTCTGGATCTAGCATCCCCTTAACTCTGAAGTGCTCCCTAAGTTATAGGTGAAATATGTATAATGTATGGTGACAGATACACAATTGTTCAATAAATGTAATTTTAATAAATAAAAGATGGCTGGTTGGCTTGATAAGTGGATGGCTGGCTGGAAGGGTGGATGGACAGATGGATGGTGGACGAGTTAGAAAGGTGAACAGAAAGGTATGATGCCTTAATCCTTTCAATGATCTCCATCCGACTTGCTCTGCAGACAAGGTTTAGCCCACAGAGCCTCTAGGCACAGAAGATGTTCCCAGAAACAGGAGTATGTCTCCTAAAACCACATTCAACAAGAGCTCTATACTCCCTTCTTTTCTTCCAAGCAATGTCTGCAACTTCCAGGAGCTGCTAGAAGAGAAGTGAAAGGAGGCAGAGAGTTTCCACATGCACCATCCCCAAGGAGAAAGGACATCTGGAACAGATGCCATTAATCATCCATCTCTCCCTGACAGATGGGCTGCGGCACAGTCTTGGAAATCCATAGGCTGGGCCCCACAGCCACACAGGCTGTGAGATGACACACGGATGCCATCCAAGAAGGCTCAGTGTTGAGGTTGGATTGCCATGTTTAAACATAAACAGCTCGTTTTTCCCGTGCCTTGTTTTCTATGTTTCCATTATCTGGCAAAGTTGGGTCCAATTGAGAAGGAGGCAGCTGTGTTTGGGGAGCAATTGTCTTCTTCCCATTGGGCACGTGAGCTGAGTTCTCTATTGTCCACATCTGTGGCCGCCTGGCTGAAAACCCAAAGGGATGCTTCTATCTTTTTCAGCACAGACACGTTTAGCCCAAAGCCCAGAAACAACTGCAATGAATGGTCTCTTACAAACACAACCTCCTGGGCTGTTCATCTCTCTCCTCCTTCCTTACGACCCAAAGGTGTGCTACTTTCAAATACCTGCCATGTGCCATAACCTGCCATACATTATATCTTTGAACTTGTCCAAAAGTTTTTACCATAGGGATGGAAAAATTGCCAACCCTGAAATTACAAAGACTTAAAAGAGTCACCAAACAAGATCTGAATCTGAAGTTGATGTTTGTGCCCGTCCATGATGCTCCATCCACCCTTAGGGGACGCTTCCAGTTCTCCGCAAGGAGAACCTGAGCATTGCCAGAAAGCCCCCCTTCTACCTTCACTTTCAAACTCCCTTCATCAACATGTTTTAATAAAGCCCCAAGAAGAACCAGAATCTGATGGGAGAGAGGTATCTTCCAGAGTCAAACCTGAGACTGAATCCTGGATCCATCACTATCCAGTTGTACCTGGATATGGTACCTCCTGTCATCAAAGCTCAGTTCCCCCACTTGCAAAGTATATATGAATATTATATCCATTTTAGAGAAAAATGGAGATTACATGAGAGAGAAATCATGTTCATTCTTTGAGTCTTAGCATAAATATCAGTTACTCAGAAACACCTTCCCTGCCCCTTAAATCAGGTTAAATCCAGTTGCCTTTCACTATGAAGATTTTCACTATACCCTATGCTCCTCCTTGTACAACATCTATTATGCTTGTAATTCCTTCTTAACTACATGCACCCCTTGTAGACTCTAAGAGCTTTGATAATTGAATATATCTTCCTTGTCTTCCACTCTATAACCACCTCCTAGAACAGCACTGGACACACAACGGATAAGCAAGGAATAATCATTGAATTGCAATAAATAATGTTTACAAAAGCAACTACCACAATCCCTGGCACACAGTAGGTCTTCAGAAAGCATTAGTTCCTTCTCCTTTTCCCCTGGATGTACTGTGAGACATGGGGTCTTCTTATCCCTTCTTCTTTACTGCAACCAGCCTTGATGTTAACAAGAAAAGTGGTAGGCTGAAGGGGGTAACACAAACCTAATGGCTGATCAAGCTGTACTAACAAGCTTTCAGCAACACAGAAAAGGGCTGCAAGTCCTAGAATATGGCCAGGGATGGTCATGACATACTTTGTAATGTTTATGTATATAAAGGAGAAGAGTGAGGGTAGAGACAGTTGGTTGACAGGTTGGCACAGCAGGTAGCTAAAGCGAAAGCAAAGAAATCCAAGTCGAAATGGGATGAGGGTTAAAGGAGTGGGGTGGGGAACTGCAGCTGTGGCCTTTCACCCAAAGGCAGACATAAACTTTGCCCAATCAAAACAGCTGCCTCACAGTCCTCCTTCCATTTGATGGAACACCTAGTTCCAGCCTCCATGACAGCATCGGCAATATTTAGATGCCAAGTGGTAGCCTCCTTGGGGCTGGAACATGGAAATTCACTGTGAAATGACCTTTGCTAGGAGCCAGGGAGAGGAGAGGACAGGCAAGGGAGCAGTTCTAGATCAAGTCTCCAGGACAGATTTACTCAACCCAGGGCATCTTCTCTTACTGATTCCCAACCTTGATATGGACCCTGTCGCCCTTGAAGCAGTTTCCTGCCTGGCTTCTGAGTGCCAGGCACATGCTTCCTTCTGACCCTGTAATGTGAGCTGGTTCTTGTTGACTGGCTCCGTCCTTGCCCCTTCTCTGTGACTCCTACTTGAATAATGAGCTCTAAATATATTTTCTTGTTCTAAACCATTTTTCTTTTCTAATGCTAAATTATAAGGCTTGTGTGTGTCAGCAGGAAAACGTGCCCTGCTTTTCCAAAGGATGCAGAGATGCTCTAGACATTCTTCCAAACTTCTGGGAAAAAGTGGGGGCATTTCCACTGTCTTACCAGCCCTGGAGTAGAGGCTCGTCCATGGGCAACACATCTCCTGGCAATTACTGGCTCAACCCCAGGGCTCCCCAATTATTTCTGAAAAAGTTCAGAATGAAGAAAGACCTGCTACTAATTATTGAAAATAAAAACCCAGAGACACACATACAGCGAAGGACCTCTATTCATACCTCCTTTATTTCTACATCTGGCCAGGACCATCAGCTATCACTGAATTTTGCTGGGCTTCTTGTAAGTCTCAGAAATTATAGGTGAACCAACAACAGGTAGACTTTTCTCCTCTTGACATGATTATCTCCAACTAATGGAGGTGGTGGTTATAGGAAAAAAGAATCAGAGATGGATGATTCTGAAACTCTTGCTGCTGTGCCCTTTCCTGGGAAAACAGGACTTACTCTGAGCCCTGTATGATTGATAGTTTTTGTTTGAATCAGGTGAAATATTAGTCTTAATAGAAAACATGACACACTTAACCATTACCTACAAGTTAGGTCCTTTCTAGAGAGAAGTGCCTGTCCATTAAGAAAGAGATGTGCCTAAAGCCATATTCAAGAAAGGTACAGCATAACAAACACAGAAAACAGCACCTACAAAGGCCCAGTGGCATGTCCAGGAAAGGCAGGAAACAATGAAGTGAAGTACAGACAACACCAACCATAAAGTCATAAGCTCTCCTGATACCCAGCATCTGAATAACCTCTGGTTATTCTTGATCTCTGCAACTCAGTCTCCTCATTGGGTGGGTTGGGATCTCCCTAGCAATCTCAAGGGGCCATTTTAAGGCTCACATAAGGTAATATAAGAAATCAAGGTACCAGTATTAGAATTCTTGTATCCCCATGATTCTATTCTATGCCCCTGGGCTGATAAGAATACTCCCAAAACAAATCAGGAAACATAATCCTCTAACCAGAAACCTGAGAAAATCCAGGGAAGTGGCAACCCCTTTATTCCAATTCTCAAAAATGCAAATCTCTTTACCCATTTAACTGGGTTATCCAAAGAACAGAGGATAGGTTTTTATTATTCATCACTTTGAGAGAAAATTGATTAAATGTGTGACTTTACCTAGAAAAAGGCTATGGCTGTGATTTAAATCTGAATATACTGCCAGGCTAGTGGATGATATCATTTACATCTCCCTCCAACCCACCCCCACCCCGACCCCACATACTCCAACTTGTGTGGAGATATCGAAAAAAATTAAATAGCAATTTTAAATTATGAAAGACAAGGGGCCTTATATTCACCAATGATCTCCTCTCTATGGGCAGCTCTGAATTAGCAAAAGCATAGAGTCCTAAAAATAACAGGGCAAGAGAGAGACACTCTTTCACAAGGGTTTGCATGAGCACTTTGATCACTTGCCCATCAAACTGTGCATTTCTGTATAGGAAACGAAGAACAGCTTGTCTCCACAGTCTATTATAATTACCACTAAATGCTCCAGAAACTTGGCAGTTTTGAATTTCATAACACCCATGACTGACATTCCTAATTAATACTATTGTTTTTCTCCTCTGGCTGAATTTCCTGAATGCCAACATGCATTGCATACACTAAAAACAGACATTAAAGAAAATAACATCAGTGTTAATCTCCAGCACAAATATATCAAATGCCTCAGTGAAGTGTATAGAAAAGAGCTGGATTCCTATAAATAATGGAGCATCCCTGCCTGATCATCTTTATCCTCCTACGCTAATAAGATGATAATCTTTCTCCTCCTGTGTCCTTGCTCTCAGATTTCAGAACAGCTTTTGGTGAAGTGCACTCCCAGCTCTTTTCTTCTCTTGCTTTGCTTTTAAGTTGCAGATTGAAACTTTCAAAGAAAACCTTCTAGCTTAAGTTAGAAAAAGCATCCACTGGGCACTCTATAAATAGGGAATCCACAGAAGACAGCAAGATGGTCTAATTTGTGCTTTCTAATGGATGCTTCTCTGGTTTGCGTGGGGCTAAGAGCATCCGACATTTGTCCTCGTTTGCTGTGCTAGACGGTTTAGAACAGGGATTTCAGCATCAGGGGGCTCTATGTTTTTAATCCTGCCCCTGCTATCTGGCAGGACCATTTCCATAAACTCTCTGAGCCTCAGTTTTCTCTTCTGCAAAGGGGAGACAATAACAGTACCCATCTCACAGGACTGTTGTGAGAACTGAATGAAAAAAATATTTAGCAAAGATCCTGGCACATAATAAGTACTAATTCAATGTAGTTATTATTAGGTTTACCATAAAGACATACCCATGTCTAATAAAATAACCAGGTACGTAAGAGAAACTCAATGAACCCGTATGGTTGAACTGATAAGAACGACATCCCTGTGAGGTGCCCAGGACTTTCAACTGCATCTGAATAAAAAAGGAATGTGTGCGAGTTGAGGATCCACACCATAATGAGGACAGCTACTTTTTCCACAGATGCCCAGGACCTCTGACAGTATCAAAAAGCAGAAATTTGAAGATGAAAATTAGGCCTGGTAACTGCAAAGATGTAAGTATATCTGATTTTCCATGTTCCAAGCCTCACCCCATAATCACTAGTCTCACTGGTGTTGCTTTTGTTCTTGATGAGTTCCCTATGGACATGGGCTATAGAATAATTTTGCCTACTCATCGTTTCGATCTTGCTTCCTCTAGTTTTTTCCATTTTAATTCAAAATGGGTTCATACGTACTATGTTTGTTATGGTAAAACATAACAACAACATAAAATTTGCCATTAGTGACATTTAGTGTGCTCACAATATTGTATGACCCTCATCAACATCTAGTTCCAGAACATTTTCATTGCCCCAAAATGAACCTTCACCTATTTTCACCCACCCCTGCCCCCACTGACAACCACCAGTTTTTTCCCTATATTTAGGAGTCTGGTTTTTTGTGGTCACTTTTTTCCTTTCTTCATTTTGTTCCTTAAATTCCACTTATGAGTGATTGGAGTGAAATCATATGGTATCTGTCTTTAACTGAATTCACAGATACCTTCTAGATCTATCCATGTTGTAAATGGCAAGATTTCACCAAAGTACACTTATCATGATGAACACTAAGTAATGTACAGAATTGTTGAATCATTATAGTGTACACTGAAACCAATATGACACCATATGTTAATCATACTTGAATTTAAAAAAAAAAAAAGGAAATGTCACATCCATTAAGCAGTCCCTTCCCAATCCTAGAAACCATATATCTGCTTTGTGTCTATGGATCTGCCTATCTGAGTATGTGACATATGTGGGAATTCAGACAATATTTGACCTTTTGTGTCTGGCTTCTTTCATTCAAGTATCATGCTTTCAAGGTTCATTCACCTTGTAGCGTGTATCAATACTTCATTAATTTTTCTTTTTTTAAAGAAGGGGGAAGGGGCAGAGGGAGAGAGAATGTTAAGCAGGCTCTACACCTAGTGCAGAGCCTGATGCAAGACTCCATCTCACAACCTTGATATTGTGACCTGAACCAAAATCAAGAGTCAGACACTTAAACAACTGAGCTACCCAGGCTCCCCAAAACTTCATTCCTTTTCATGGCTGAATAATATTCCACTGTATGGTTAGATCACATTTTGTTTATCTGTTAATCAGTTGATGGACATTTGGTTTTATGAGTAGCGTTGCTATAAACATTCATGTACAAGTCTTTTTGTGGACCTATGAACTTGGATATGTAATTGCTAGGTCATATGGCAATTCTATGTTTAACTTCTAGTTCCGATACCCTAAGTTTCTACTCAGGAGTCATCCCTTCCTCATTCTCTTTCCCTGTGGTTTGACCTCAGGCAGTCAGTTTATTGCACTCATTTTATTTTATTTTTTTAAAGATTTTTATTTATTTATTTGACAGATAGACATCACAAGTAGGCACAGAAGCAGGCATAGAGAGAGGAGGAAGCATGCTCCCCACTGAGCAGAGAGCCCGATGCGGGGCTTGATCCCAGAACCCTGGGATCAAGCGTTCTTGATCTCATTTTAATAGGTCTGACTTAGGGATGGATATGTGACCCAAGCTAACTGAAGGAACATAAGTAACAGTGGCTTTTGCAGAAATTCAGCTGCCAGATGGGCAAATAAGGTAAAACAGAGTCTGCTGGTGGCCATGATCCCACTGAGAGCAGAGAGACTGAGAATGAAGGCAAAACAGAGGAAAGGATTTGAGAGCAATTCTTTGAGGCATCATTAGAGGATTCAGATCCATCACACCTAATAGAAAAAGAAAAAAAAAGACACACCCTCTGGAATTTTCAGCTTTGTGAAATAACCATTTTGTTTTTGTTTAACTTAGTTTTGAGTTGTGAATTTTTTGTTGGTATTCAGGTATTGTGTATGGGTGCTCAGGCAATACTAATGGATTGAGCACAGGGGTAAGGATTGTTCCCTTTTAAATTTTGTAACATATCATGAATACTACTTGTGTACTATGATGCTTAATTTTATGTATCAACTTGACTGGGTGAAAGGGCACCCAGATATTTGGTTAAACATTATTCTGGGCGTGTCTGTGCAGGTGTTTCTCAATGAGATTAACATTTCAATTAGTAGACTAAGTATAGCACATTCCCTTCCCCAGTGTGGGTGGGATTCACCCAACCCACCCGAGACCTGCAGAGAACAAATAGGCTGAGTAAGGGGGATTACGAGTTACAAGCTTACAGTTATAAACTAAGTAAGTCACAGAGATGAAAACTACAGCATAGAAAACGTAGTCAGTAATAGTGAAATAACAACATATGGTGACTACACTCACTATAGTTAGCAATGTGGAATGTGTGGAACTGTTGGATCAGTATTTGTACACCTGAAACTAATGTAACAGTGTATGTTAATTATACTTTGATTTTTAAAAAAGGCAGAGTCAGGGAGAATTTGCTCTCTCTGCCCAACTGTCTTCAAGCTGGGACGCTGGTCTTCTCTGTTCTCCTGACTCTGGAATCAGACTGGAACTTACACCATCAACTCTCCTTGTTCTCAGGTGGTTGGACTCAGATCTATACCTTTGACTCTCATGGATCTCCAGTTTGTCAAAGCAGATCTTGGGACTTGTCAGCCTCTATAATCACATGAGCCAATTCTTTATAATAAATGTGTGTGTGTTGTGTGTGTGTGTGTGTGTGTACATATTCTTCTTTCTATCCTATAGTTTCTGTTTCTGTGGAGAATCCTGACTAATAACACTATGTAATTATGGTAATGCTTCTCCTACCCAAAGCATGGGCAACCAATCCCAGAGCAACTGAGTGAGATAAAACAAGCTAGGGAGAATCTAACACCAAAGGGGTCAAAAGTGTGCTCCATCTGCTACCAGTCCAGACTTCAGACAAGAGAGACACATTTCCCAGGTAATGGTGAACAACCTCATGTATAAAAACAAGCATATAAAACAGGAGTGGGAGGGAAGAGAGGAGGAGCATGCTGTCAAAAGCTTTGTCACACACACAGTCAGAAAACTGCCATCTCTATGACAGTGAAGAGGAGAGGAAGAGGATGCTAGTTTGGTTAAATGAAGAATTACGCATAGCTACCTCCCTGCCCCTTCCCCGGAGCCCTTGGAGGCCACAGTTTTATCTGAAGAGGAAAATGATCCAGCCTAGATCCAGCCTGTTTATGCTCCCAGATAAGGGATTGCAGAGAAGCCCGAAAATGTATGATTGTGTCACTGATTACTCCAGAAGTACTTTCCAGTAGCCCCAGCGGTTATTAGAACCACCTCTTGTGCTTTATGCTACCTATCAAGCCTTATGTTCAAAGTGCTGTTCTTTCTCATAGATCTCTAAAGCTCTGTGTTAAGCTTTGGAAAAAGATATGATTTTTGCTTCAAGGTTTATTCAGCTCAGCAAAGACCTCAGAGATGACCTTAATTTTATATTTTTCTGAGTCCTTTTTAAAAGTCCTTTTTAAAAAGTGTACTGGTTGATGGTGTGGGTTGCTAGAATTCTCCCCAATCCTGCCTTGTGGACAAAGTGCTGTAGCTCTAGAAATGTCTCATTATGTAGCCAATGCAACCACTGTCATCCCCTGAAAGTGGTCCAGAGGCAGATCCCTCAGGTTCTGCAGAGATGTCCTTGCCACAGGCAGTTTTATTACATAAGTTCAGCCCCATTTCCCTGTAAAGTCTCATTAGCAAACACATCCCCTTGACTCATCTGGAGAAGTGATGAAAGGGTTATTTCTTTTTCTTCTTGCCACTTTGTAATTTCTGTCTTGGTGCTAAAGCTAAACAAGAAAATAGTATTAATAGAGCTTTTCCAAAGAAACACCAACTAGAGAAGATAAATTAAAAGAAAGCCATACGTGAAGCAGAAAATAAGAAAATCTATAAAGCATTTGATCAACCCAAATAATACAAACAGGAAACATACAATCTTCAAGTACACATTTTTAAATTTGTGAATCAGACCACAAAGAAAATCTCAAGATTGTGTTCAAGTTGATTAGTTACTGAACTACAATTACTCCATCAATCTTGTAAAATTAGAAATAAAGAACCCAAAATGAACCCCCCAAACTACAGGTATACTTGATAATTTAAAAATTAAAAGTTAAAATCAAAATGGAAATTGCAAACTACATAGAACTTAATGACAAGGGTTTGCAGGGCAAATGTGATATGATACAGCCAAAGTAGTTCACAGAGGGAAATGTATAGCCCTAAATATATGTATTAGAAAACAAGCAAGAAGAATTAACTAAGCCCAGCTTTCTTTCAACTTAAGAATATGTCAGTGGGTGGGAATGGATGTAAAATAAACCCAAAGAAAATATGATAATTATGAAAGTTAAATGTAACTGTTAATGAAACAAACAAAAGAAACAAGAAACCACAAACACTGTGGGGTCCATCAATAAAGCCAAATGCCTTTACTTTGTAAATATCAGCAATGATTTGTCCTGAAATTAGGTGGAGGTCCAGGTATCTTTCTTTACCAACCTCAATTTAGCTTGGGGTGGAGTTGGAACAGCCTTGCAAAGAACAAGCCAGATCCCCAGGACCACACATTTGTAGGCTTTCCCTCATATCATTTGTGTGTGTCTGATAAGGAGACAGAATGAAACACTCATGGGGGTCCACATAGGTGAGAGAGATTAAATCCACAGTGATGGTGAAATCAGGACCAGTCCTTGTGAGTTAGTGAAGGATCCTGGGTTAGCTCAAAGCATCACATCTATGCCATCCTGGTATTTTCAAGTAACAATTTCTCTTTGATTCTTTAAAACACGAGAAATAAAAACCTACTGTTTATTCAGAAAAAAATAAAAAGAGGGAATGGGGTGATGTAGGTTGTAATTCCTCCTTCAGGTTCTCAGCTACATCACTTCCTCAGCTATCTGAAGTAGACATCAGATAGGGGGTGGCCGCTCCACCCCCAGGCCACTCCTTATCATAGCACTTGCTTCCTTCTGTGGAATTCATCACAGTCTATAAGTACCTAGTTTACTTAGGACTTTAAATAACATATTGTCCCCATCTGTCCCTACTGGAATGTAGGCTCCAAAGGGACAGTTCTGGTCTGTCTTGTCCACTGTTCTCTGCTCCCAACTCTCATATGATACCTGAGAGATCCACAGAATATTACCAATGAAACAATTACAGGAATATGCCTTGTCATGGGAACATTATACAGTATTACTGAAGACTGTCCTGAACTTGGTTTACTGTGCCAAGGGATTGCAAGAACTTTGCTTAGTTTCATGAGTACCCACAAAGAAGAAACGGAAGGGAAATGAAATAATAAGGGGCATTTGGGCACTTATTTCATACACTGGGAACTTAATCGGGCACTGGTACCTCAAAAGAGTTTCCCTTGCCTCCCTCTCTAGCTGGCATTCCTCTAAATGGCCTTCCTCCCCCACATTGAATATGCCCAGTCAGGCTCCAAAAGGCTCCAGTCTATCAGCACTGGCCCCACAAACCTCCCTCAGGTACATCCTTTTCTCTGCCATTAGACATGTGAAGAAGCTGACATGTCTGGAAGATTTCTCTTGTAGAATCTGACAGGCTTGAGTGGGTGGCAGTTTTGACGGCTAGGGCCTGATTATCCCATTCACCCTTTGACATTTCCTCGGCTCTGCTACTCTCTCGGCACACTCGTGCCAACAACTGCTTTCAGCAGATGCCTCTGAGAAGCCAAGGCCTGCTGACACTAGCCCCCACTTCTGTGGGCTCTGAGGGCATTGTGTGGCTCTGTCCAGCTTTGGCAGGCATGTGGACATGAGGTCTCTGAAAGCAGTCAGGCCCAGGACAAGTGTGAAGGCCCAAGAGACCAGAGCAGACCTCTCTTTTCTCCCATTCTGAGTTTTCTAGGCTCTAAGATTAGTGGCACTAGGGAAATACAGGAAAACAGCTAGAGAAAGTCTAGTCATGTACTGATTCATTTATTCACTCATTCATCCACTAAATAATTTCCTGAGTGCCGATGATATACCAAACACTAAAACAGGTGCTGGGAATAGGACAGTGACCAACGAACGGCTTACTGTCCCCAGGACACCCATTGTTTGGGGAAACAGCAAACACACCATCCCAGGTATTTTGTCAACAGAACTATTGCTAGAAATGAAAGGAAGAAGGTGGTGTATGAGATAATAAGCAGGAACTACTTTTAGGGGTAGAAGTCAGAGACTGCCCGTCTGATGGGATAGATTTAAAGCTACGAGTAGAGAAGATGGAGCCAGCTGCCTAGAGAGGAAGAATAAGGAATTTTAAGGCACAGAGGACAGTTTGCAGGTGCAAAGTTCTGAGAGAGAGAACAGTTTGTTCGAGGAGATGAAAAGAAGGTCAGTGCAGCTGGAGCACAATGATCAGGGACAGAGCACATGTGATGAGAGAGAGGTGGTTAAGGACAAGAGGGTGCAGGATCTTGTGTGTTAGGAAGGGACTGTGGAACTTTTTTTTTTTTTTTTTTTTTTAGTTTCTAGAGTACTTTAATCATCTACTTTTTTAATCTGGGAAGTGATTACATAGGTGTGATATTTTATTTATTTTTTAATTATTTTTATTAACATACAATGCATTATTTGCCCCAGGGGTACAGGTCTGTGAATCATCAAGCTTACACATTTCACAGCACTAACCATAGCACATAACCTCCCCAATGTCCATAACCCAACCACCCTCTCTCTATCCCCCAACCCCCAGCAACCCTCAGTTTGTTTTGTGAGATTAAGAGTCTCTTATGGGGGGCGCCTGGGTGGCTCAGTGGGTTAAGCCGCTGCCTTCAGCTCCGGTCATGATCTCAGGGTCCTGGAATCTAGTCCTGCATCGGGCACTCTGCTCAGCGGGGAGCCTGCTTCCTCCTCTCTCTCTCTGCCTGCCTCTCTGCCTGCTTGTGATCTCTCTCTGTCAAGTAAATAAATAAAATCTTTAAAAAAAAAAAAAAAAAGAGTCTCTTATGGGGAGCACCTGGGTGGCTCAGTGGGTTAAGCCTCTGCCTTTGGCTCAGGTCATGATCTCAGGATCCTGAGATTGAACCCCGCATCGGGCTCCCTGCTCAGCGAGGAGCCTGCTTCCCTTCCTCTCTCTCTCTCTGCCTTCCCCTCTGCCTACTTATGATCTCTGTCTGTCAAATAAATAAATAAAATCTTAAAAAAAAAAAAAAGAGTCTCTTATGGTTTGTCTCCCTCCTGATCCCATCTTTTTTTTTTTAAATTAACATATAATGTATTATTAGCCCCAGGGGTACAGGTCTGTGAATCGCCATGTTTACACATTTCACAGCACTCACCATAGCACATTTGATTCATTTTTTCCCACCTTGATTCATTTTTTCCTTCCCTACCCCCCACAAACCCCTGCCCTGCCTCTCAAATTCCTCATATTAGAAAGATCATATGATAGTTGTCTTTCTCTGACTGACTTATTTTGCTCAGCATAATACCCTCTAGTTCCACCCACGTCGTTGCAAATGGCAAGATTTCATTTCTTTTGATGGCTGCATAGTATTCCACTGTATATATACACCACATCTTTTTTTATCCATTCATCTATGGAGGGATATTTAGGTTCTTTCCATAGTTTGGCTATTGTGTACATTGCTGCTATAAACATTTGGGTGCACATGCCCCTTCAGATCACTGCATTTGTATCTTTAGTGTAAATACCCAGTAGTGTAATTGCTGGGTCATAAGGTAGCTCTATTTTCAACTTTTTGAGGAACCTCCATGCTGTTTTCCAGAGTGGCTGCACCAGCTTACATTCCCACCAGCAATGTAGGAGAGTTCCCCTTTCTGTGGAACGATTTTTGTTCTGAAGACAGTGAGAAATCAGAGGAGAATTCTCAACTAGAAGCAGCATTACTCTTCTATGGGATCAAGGAATTAGGAAAAAAGAAAAGGAACACACAACATAAGGACCAAATGCCAGCAAGTCCCAGCAATGGAATTCCCATTTGACATGTAAAGTGACATGTAAAATGACATGTAAAGTGCATTTTCTGGGACAAAGACCTAAATTCTCCACCTTGACTACAAGAATCCTGTTGGAGATTAACATCAAGATTACTGAGTCTTAGAGTGCCTGAGTGGCTCTGTGGGTTAAGACCTCTGCCTTCAGCTCAGGTCATGATCTCAGGGTCCTGGGATCGAGCCCTGCATTGGGCTCTCTGCCCAGCAGGAAGCCTGCTCCCCCACTCTCTTTCTGCCTGCCTTTCTGCCTACTTGTGATCTCTCTCTGTGTGTCAAATAAATAAATAAAATCTTTAAAAAAATATATTACTGAGTCTTACAGGAAAATCTCTGGGAAGAATAACCAGAATCTTTATTTTATTTTTTTAAGATAATCACAACTGATTCCAGAATACAGCATAGATCAAGAAACCCTGGGTCAAGAGATGCAGTTCCTTCAAGATGTTACTACTTAAAAATTAGCCACTAAAACAAATGAAGCAGGAACAAAGCAAATAGACAGGACAGCCATGACAAGAGGCACATGGAGAAGTTAAAAGCAAGAAGGGCAGGCATCCGGGAGAGAATGCAGCACACCATAAATATCTGTCTCATCGATGGGTAGGTCCCAGGTGGGCACAGAATCCCACCACACCTAGAATGTCTTGAGGACTGACCAGTCCCTAGAAAGAAGGCTACTGCCCCATTTACCCATGTCTGCTTCACCTAGAATGAAACACAGAAGAAGCTAGAAGAAGCTTTCCTACCAAGTTCCAACTACCAACTTTAAGACCCACAGTTGCCTCTTGAATCTCTGTGACAGGGAAAGCCAAGTGGCTAGGATAAACAAAGGCAAGATGACCCAGAATATGGTGCTTTCCAACTGCTTTTACACTAGCTTTGCACACAATGTTCCACATGGCTGCCTCCCCTACAGCATCTAGTGTAGTGACTTGAACTGAGCAAAGGTTTGGTAAGTGTTGACGACAATCCACACATACATTGGCTATAGGAGACTAGAATTAAAAATTAGATTGCATCTTCTGAGCTTTCAATGATGATTAACTTGACTAAACCCATTTTAATTGGCTATACACAGAGATTTCACAACCTCTGCATAACTGGCATTTGGGGCTGTATGATTCCCTACTTGGGGGACCTTCCTGTGCATTTTAGGATGTTTGGCAGCATCCCTGATGTTATGGACTACATGTTTGTATCTCATCACCCAAACAACTCACATGGTGAAACCTACTGCCCACCCCACCATGGTGATGGTGTTAGGAGGTAGGCTCTTCATGTGGTGATTAAGCCATGAGGATGGAACCCTCATGAATGGGACTAATGTACCTATAAGAGGCCCCATAGAGCTCCCTCGCCCCTTCTACCACGGGAGGACACAGGGGGAAGATGGCTATCTACAAACCAGGAAGCAGGCCCTCGCCAGACACCAAAGCTGCCGATGCCTTGATCCTGGACTTCTCAGACTCCAGACTATAAGAAATACGGTATTAGGTTATAGCAGCCCCAAAGTACTAAGACACCTGGCCCTTACTCACTAGATACCAGTAGCACATCCCCTCACCCCCACTGTGATAACTAAAAATATCTCTAGACATTGCCAAGTCCTCTGTGTGTGTGCACATGCATATATGCATGGGGTACCATGCAAAGTCACTCCCCATTGAAAACCACTGCTATAGATGATAATAACACTTATTAAGTATTTATTATGTACCAGGCACTGTCTTAGCCACACAATATGCATTTTTCTTTAATTCTTACAATACAATGGTGAGATGGGCGTTACAATCCTCATTTTACAGATGAGGAGACTGAGACAAAGGGGCAGCTGCTCAGCTTAGAACGCTGAGCCTACTTGCCTGTTCCAATCAGTACTAGCTCTCTTACCACCACACTTCCAGTGGCACTAGTGACTCACCACAAAGAGTCAGAAGAATTCTCTACAATTCTTTACTTTTCATAATTTGCATTAACAAATTTTGAAAGGAAAAAAGCTGTCAGAAAAAGAAAACTTTTAGGGAATTACTCTAGGTCAGCAGTGTGGTCCTTGAACTGTGGTCCAAGTCCCCAGACTCTTTTAAGGGATTTGCCAAGCCAAAATTATTTCATAGCAATAGTACAAGGTTTTCTGCCTTCTTTGCTCCCACCTCTCATGAGTGTACAGTGGAGTTCTCCAGAAACTGGAAAAGGTATGATGATATCGCTGTGTAGCAGATAATGAAATAAGTAGTCACACATTCCTGCATTTCCAAAAGTTTCAGTTTCAATTTCTAACACAGACATAAGACACCTGAACAAAAGATCTTCAGTATTTTTACTATTATAAAGGCATCTTGAAAACAAAAATGTTGAGAATTCTTGCTCCAGATTTAGAGAAATTCAAAGGTATACTAGTCAAAAGGAATGTGTAAACCTTGGTGGAATTACAGTTTTTAAAGAGGGATTTAAAAGTGTATTTGGGGAACAACAGGGAAAATCTTAATATTTGCTGTATTTTTAAAATCTTTTATTTATTATTATTTTGTAAGGAGGCTTCACACCCAGTGTGGAGTCCAAGGAAGGGTTTGAACTCACAACTCTAACAAGAGATGAGCTGAAATCAAGAGTTGGACTCAACCTACTGAGCCACCCAGGCTTCTTACTATTAACTATATTTTAGATAACATTAGGGAATTATTGTTCATTATTTCCTGGGTGTGTAAAAGTTGTGATTATGAACAGAATATTCTTAGAAGATGCAGGCTGAAGATTTTGCGGTTGGTTAATGGCAATGAACTATGGTCACATACACGTGAAACATGCCCACACACATACACATGTGGACAGAGCAAAGCGGAGAAATGTTCGCAGGCATTGGATCTGGGTGGTGGGTATGCAACAAACATTTTGTGATTCATTCATTATATACTTTTAAATTCAATGTTTAATAATAAAGTTGGAAAAATGGATTTGATTTTGAGTGATGAAGAGACATGGCAAAGGAAAAGAGCAGACTTTTTAGTTTCACTCTTCTAAATCTTACAAGGACAACGGCAGGGGTACAATGAGCGGATAACTGGATGGACATGCTATTGAGCCACGGCTCCTGTCCACGTCGGAACAAAGCTTGGAGCAAATTCAACATGGCACTTACTTCCTCAACCCCATTTAGAGCAATTCCTGGAGAGACAGGACTCCCTCCTGGATGCGCTGACTAATCAGTTTGAATCTGCATACACAGCGCCAACTGAAGCCAGCTCCAAATCCTTCAGGCTCTATGCTGGACTCTTATCCCCCTCTACTCCTCTATCTCAGAGTGCGCTCATTCCCACTCAGCTGCTTTGGCTCACCTCTCAGACATAGCAGGCACCTTAAAGGATCATTCATGACCCAATTTATGGATCTGTTGGTTTTATCAGCTTAGCTCTAAACTAGTTATTTGAAACATTCTACTTCTATGGCAAATACCAAAAAAAAAAAAAAAAAAAAACAACCAACCATACAGGGGGAAAAATGTCAAAATTATCTAAATAGAGCAAACTGCAACCATAAATTTCATATCTCTTCAAGAGATGATAAAAACACCAATTGGAATAGCACCCGGGTGATTTAATAAACTTAAAAGAACACATCACACAACACATGGCATTCATTACTCATGTTGAAATGGTAATAAATTCGAAGTCTGGTACAAGCATCTGGAGGGTAGTATCTTCTTCTAGGTTCTAGTTGTGAAATGATGAGCTAAATTTTCCTTCCTAGTCAATAGGCTTTGCCAGGGAAGCCCACCAGTGGGGCAGTGAGAAAAACCTGGTGAGAGTTTCCCGGTCCTAAAGACACAAAGGGAGTCAAGAGCTTGCATCAAATCACCCTCTCAGGGCCACCCTTGGGAACACCATTTAACACAAGCTAGTCAATATAAGAATGTGGTTCTAAACATCATTCCCTTGACCTCAATCCTCCAGCACCCCAAACAGCCCGAGTCTCAATCTTTCCGATTACATAAAAAGGCATTTGTATCTAAACCAGAAGTTCTCAAACTGTTTTGTAGGTGCCTTAAACCTCCATTTGGGTCTAAATACAAGGCCAACAGATTCACAGAGACAGAGAACAGACTGGTGGTTATCAGGGAGAGCAAGTCAGGGTATGGGCAAAATCAGTGAAGGAGATTACGAGGTACAAGCTTCCAGTTATAAAATTAAGTCACAGGGATGGAAAAAGAAAAAGACTATGAACCCCTTCTCAGAATGTTTTCAAATTCGTAAAAATAGGACATAAAGGACTACAAGGAACATCAATAGTATTGCAATAGAGTTATCAAAATATTTTAAAAACAAACTTATGATTTGGCAAGAGACCAGTTTCTTTATTAATGGATTAAATAAAAAGATCTAGCAGCAGACCTAATAACACCCATAATTTCAAAGTAGTGAGTGATGAGCATAAATAATATTTTGGGATATTAACATCAACTGTAATGTGATATGAAAAGATGTATGATTCGATAGATGACAGTCACAGATTCTGTTAAAAAAACACTGCTTTGTCATCTACATTCATAATGAAGGAAATGCTAACTTTGCAGTTAAAGTGAAAGTACATAAAGATGTCAATTTTTTTCACATCCCAGTTCAGACTCCTTGAATTCTATCCATGAACCTCAGGTTAAAAAAGTCTCATCCCCAACCTTCAAGAATCTTGGCCGTGGTTAATCTTCAAGACACAGACATTTGGAGGAAAATATATTTCCGGCTCCAGGGCTCACCTCCTGAACTTGTCTCTGCTTTTGTAGCTCTGCCAGTCTGTGGCTGTTTCCCTTCCTACCCTAGCCTCAGGCCCTGTCTCCAGAACTGGGCCAGGCTTCCTCTTCTCCTGATCATGCATTCTTTTAACAGTGTCTCTTCAGTTTGTTCCTTCACTCATCCAACATACATCTCTTGTTTCCGTATTATGTAACAAAGGGAGATTCAAACCTGAAATAAAAAAGATAAAATATGCATTTCCTAACCACTAGAAGCTACAGGGCCTCTTTCCCCAAGACTGTAAACTTCCTAAGGTCAGGAGACCCTGTCCCTGAAGTTCTCTCTGTATCCCCAATGCTTAGCATACTAACTATATAGAAACATCGGTAAATATTTCTTGGATGATGGAGAACTGTATGAAATTATGAGTAGGTGAGTTGGCAGGTAAATGTGTGGACAGATAGATAAATGGGCAGATGGATCTCTTTTTGGTATTTATCATTGTAGGTACCCTCTGCTCACCTCAGCTAAGATAGCCACTGGCTTCCCCAGTTTGGTACTGGTGCCCTGAATTCCCCATTCACGAAATACTCATAGTCAAACTCTGCTCTGATCAAGGATAGGCAGAGAATGGATGACCCCTCCACAGAGAAAAACGAAATGCAAATTCACTCAACCTTCCCATGTCAGCAGGCACCACTCCACGTTTCATCAAGGAAATCAAGTGTCCAATCTTATTATCAAAATTCCATGATGACCCTAGAAGATAGTCATTCACGGTTCATGTTCAGGTCCTGTGGCATGACTCCCCTCAGCTTGTTTCAGCTACAAACTTGGATTGCGATGAGCAGTTTGCTCTGCCTATGTCAGGATGCCTTTCCAGCCCTAACTGACATCTTGGTCTTGAGGTCTTAGCCCCCGTAGCAGGTTATCTGCCTAAGTTCTCAAGCTGCTGAAGAGGATAAAACACCTCAGGTCTGCTGGCATTTCTTTATATCCTCTCCCCACTCCACTGGCTGGGTTAATCTGGACATAGCTTCTATGGACAAGGGACTTGTACCCCATAGCAGGTGTCCTCTCTGGCCCTGACCTAGAGTCTAGACCATGAAATAGGATCAAGAATCTACAAGTCTCAATCTATTCCCTCCTTTTTTTCACCAAGTAAATGCTGAGTACTTCTGTGGACTGTGCGTGTACTGACCAACACTCCAGACTCTGCATTCAGACTGAGTTCAATGCTCTTTTCTCACCAGCACTGATGGGCCCTGCAACTGTATTTTATTCATTTGAATCTCAACTTCCTCCTCTGTAAAAAGGTGATAGTAAGACTGGCCTCCCTGTTTTGTTACTATGAAATAGATTGCAAAGGGCTAGTCGTACATTAGCAGTTTGTAAAGTAGCTAATATTTGTGTGATTGTTGGGAAAGCAGGGTAAAAGACCACACAGAGCGTGCTCTAAAGTTGATGAAACCAGGGGTCCACAATTCAACCTGATCATTCTCGAAGAAAAATTAGTGAACAGTTCCTCGATTAGGAGACACAAACCATACATACTGAGTGGTGGCTGTGGGAGCTGTGGATCATTGTTGCTTTCTTATTCCCGTCACCATCATCATCACCAATAAGAGAGTGGGAAGAAAATTTTGGAGGTGATGGATAGGAGGATAGGGTTATGGTGTAGATGGTGGTGATGGCTTCACAGGTGTGTACTTATCTCTAAATTAATCAATCATATACATTAAATATATAGAGCTTTTGTGTGTCAATAATACCTCAGTAAAGTGGTTTAAAAAATAATGTAACTTTCTTCCAACCAGTACATTTAAATAAGTGTAAGAGAGCTGTGAAATGTAACAATAATAATTATACTAGCAACAAATAACAATTCTAACTGTGCATTAACCACTGCACTAAGAGCTTGAAATGAATGATTTCTTTCAGATTTCACAACAACCCTTTAAGGCAGGTATTACTGTTCATATTTTATAAAATAGGTTACTGAAGACCTCAGAGTCAAAATGATTTACCTAAGCATGTGAATTTAAGTAGCAAAGCAAAGATATGAAGCCAGTTTTTCCCATGTTCCAAATGACTCAGGTTAATATTTTTAATTATTGATACTAATTGATATTATCATTCGTTACTCTACAACACTTATTTCTGATCACTCAATAAGCACCTACTACAAGCTTGATACTAAAAATTGCTCATGATGCCATGGTGAACAAGACAGACATGTTGTACACCATTCTTTCCTTCCTAGAGCTCACAATCTAGGAATACTAGATTGGGAAGATACTTAGTCAATAATCACATGTACTTTTTAAGCAAATTTCCAGTGCACAAAATAGTTCCAAGGAGAAATAGAAAATAATATGGGGGCTTAAATGGCATCTCGTACTAATTTATACTGCCTGCAAGGCTAAGGCTTAGGTGTATTCTCAAGTTCCAAGAATCTATTGTTAAATCCACCCCTGACCCCCAACTCTCTCAAGGATTGTGCTGCATCTGTGAGGTGTGGGAAAAGCACAAAAGGCACACCCATTTCATTTGCCTGCAAAGCTTTAAAAGGACACAGAATACTTTGCTGTGCAAAAGCCAAACACGACAGTTCCTCGACCAATTATTCCCTCTATAGTTGTAAAAGGACTCACTTTAGAAAATTCTGGGTAGAAATTTAAAGCACCATTCATCACTGAACATAGCCCTACCCATCCTCAGTCTTTATCCAGCCAGCTGTTGCTACAGATGTCATTTCCTGCCAGATGTGTTCATAAAAAGCCTCAATCAACCTCCAATCCCAAGCAGCAGGAGAATGTTTTCAACTTTTGAGGTCTTTCCACTCTGACACAATGGGACTCTTGACTAGCTTTTCTACACCAATCTCAGCCTATGAAATAGGTGAAAACCACAAAGGAGCCTATACTGAAAGATTCATGGAACAAGTTTTCCCATTGATAGTCCTTGACCTGACACCTTTATCACAAACAGTAATTTTCATAATTACAGAAGCCATGCCATTCCAGAAAATGCAGACCTCCTGTGACTCATGATTCTTCTCCAACTCTGAGGGTAGAAAACTCAGCACCTGAGTTTCCCTGACTTCTATCAAATGTTGGGCTTTACCCAAATTTCAGGGGAACACAAGGCCTGTTTCTGGAGGAGTATTAAAATGATTGATGAGGTACATGAGTTTATAACCTGAGTCGCCTATGTGTAGACTTGGGTAACACAAAAATTCTCGATGCACCAGTTTTCTCATCTCTACCATAGTATTCATCACACCACCTCTATCTCATGGAGATGTTAAATGAAATGAAGTCAGACATGAAAACAGCTAACATAACTGGCATAAAAAAGAACTATTCCACAACTATCCTTTCCAACTACTCCACTCCAAACATATAGTAACAGTTAAAAGAAGAGTATCCCAGGGGACATATCCCAGGACTCAAAATACTTAAATGACTGGCATAGGAAAGAGAGACCAAATTTACTCTGGGTTTTCAGGATAGAATCAGGACCATTTATCACCCAACCATTCATCTGCTCAACAGATATTTTCTGGGTACCAAATATGAGCCAGGCCCTGTGTCCATTGCTAGAGCAACAGCAGAGAGTAAGACAGACACTGCATTGGCTGTTGTGGGGTTCCCAGCCCAGGACCCAAAGGATGGCATTACACGAGAGATCCTGAGACACACTGTGTGGGTGACCTTTATAATATTTAAAACTGAGGGAAAAAAACAGAATATATTGTGGACTATTCATTTGGAGTCTTTAGACATTGTAAAAGGGACTCCATATGAGATGCAAAGTTACAATTCTGAAATTCCTTTCAACCTGGGCAAACTTTGAGAAACAGAAGTCCAGAATTCATCTTCTGGAGTTTAACTAAATGCCTTGCCTTTCTATCCACATAGCCAGTGTTTATTAACTCACTTTAATGTCTAGCACGTGGCAGCAATTAAACACATAATCTATTATACCTATTTCCATTGATTTAATACCCATTTCACACATTATTTACCATATTGCTGTTTCTTTTAAACCTATTACATATTTAACCCTGTCCAAGAGTAGGCAGTTTAGGAATATTCTTAGATGATAAGAAATGGCATAAAAAGTATTAAGAGTCAATCAACTCATTAATAAATATTCTGGCTCTAACTCTTGTTTGCTGTATAACCTTGGACAAGTTACTTAAACACCAGAAGCTTCCATTTTATCACCTGGACAATGGACAAAGTAGTCCATAATGTTTAATATAATAGGGAGAATTAAATGAGGCTGGTGCCTGGCACAGATTGGGTACTCAATTAATGTACTTCTCCCCAGCACCAAATATAAGAGTAAGTCATTTAGAATGGACAAGAACCTACAGGTGCCAAGTGCTAGGTAACCAGACTATCTATGGTTGATTGATAAATTGATAATGTCTTTAAGATGCCAAGGGAAGATGAGAAGGAAAATTATCCTAACAGTTAAATAGCCAGGCTCCGACATAAGTGTGGAAAGACATGGATTATGCATCTCTTTAACTAAATGACCTTGAATAGTTCACTTCCCTGGACCTCAGCTTTCTATTGTGTCAAGGGGGAATAATCATGTTAACCATATCATGTTACGAAACTTAACATTTTCATGTAGAACACCAAGGACTAAGTGTAGCACAAAATAATCACTCAATGAAAAGGTAGCATTATCTACATATCACCATATTATATTTATATATATAATATATTATATAGAATCATATATATCCATTTATATGGATATATGTGTGTATATATATGTGTGTGTGTGTGTGTGTGTGTGTGTGTGTATACTTTTTTTTAGAGAGGCAGGTGGGCAGAAGGAGAGGGAGAAAAAATCTAAAGCAGGGCCCATACCCAGCATGGAGTCTGACACAAGGCTTGATTTCACAACCCTAAGATCATGACCTAAGCTGAAATCAAGATGCTTAACCAACTGAGCCATATATTCACTATTAGGATAGTTCCTAATTAATAAAATTTGGTATTAAATGCCTCAAACTAAATGGGATTTGTTTTTTCCTTCTTGTTTTTTTTTTTAGCCTAAACTTTGGAACAGAGTATAGAACACCATTTACTGTGGTGGTGGTGGGAAGATCTCAGAGCTCCTGGGAAAGGAATTATTGGTATCTTTTCATTTTTTCTAAAAAGGTCTATGAAAGCTGCATGTCTGGAAGAGACTGTGTAGAAGAGCATGACACTGACATAACAGAAAGGAAAATGCTGTAACTACCGCATGTTCTAACTACACAACCACACTTTTCAAAGGGATATTCATCTCATTCTTGTTTTATTTCCAAAGGCTTATTAAAAGAGAACAAGGGAGTTGCACATTATTATTCGTTAATTCAAATATTTATGAGAGTTAAACATTCCTCTAGCCATTGTCCCAGGCATCATGCTGGACCTAGAGTCAAGATGGTATGCAAATGCTACCTTTGTGGAAACTAAATTCCAGATATTAATTAAATGGGTCATATTTGAAGATGGCACCACTGATCAGCCCTGCCCTTAGACTGTTCTCTTAGATGTGGAGACAGATATGGCCCAGTGATGCACTGTCCCTTGGATCTAGGAAGGGTGGTCTGGGGGGTGGGGGGGGGGAGGTAGGAAGTGCAGGCTGGACTCAGACTGCAATGCAATGCAATGCAGTATATAATCCAGAACAGGAGAGTCTCTACTGGCCGCTGAGAGCTGTCCTCAGTGCTGAAAGGGTGCTGGGATAAGGAACAGCACTTTCTACCCTTTCTACCCTCTGGGAATTCACAAATAGAGATAGAATGTAATGGAAGCCAGAAGAGCGGGGGTGGGAGAGGAGAGGCTACAGAGGCTGCAGGAGGGAGAGTCACATCCCACTAGGGAATAGGATCCTAGGGGAACTATGCTACATCAGCCCCAGGCTGTCACAGCAAATTCTGAGAGAGATATGAAAGAACCTAGGACTTTGAGAGGCTCAGGAGGGCTGGGTGGGAAAGGCACAGAGTGTTTTCACATCCAGTATAGGCCAGGCTGGCCCAGAAATAACTGTGCTTTCTGGGTAGTTCTGAACTGGAGAAGAGAACATAGCTACAAGGGAAGACAGAAAGAAACAACATTCCCTAAGCAACCTCCATGTCCAGTTGTATGGCTCTGGGAGGTTGGGGAAGCCCTGATTTGTAGTGTTGGCTGATTTCCATAGTGTAAATATTCCCAGTATGCATAACTGATTTCAGGCTACAATGGCTTAACACAACCTTGAAAGATTCCAAAAAAAAAAAAAAAAATTAGCCACAAACTGTCAGAAGTTGATATGGGCAGGCTCTAGTACATCACTGATTGTGGGCCAAAGAACAGCTTGAAGCACGTTACATGTATTATCTCAGTGAACAGTCAGTCACAATTTTCAGAAGTGGTAATTATGAGTCCATTTCACAGATGAGAGGACCAAGGCCCAGAGAATAAATTCACTTGTCTACAGTGACAAAGCAAGAGCATGGTAGGAGCTACAATTTGACTTAGACGTGTCTGACTGTAAAGTTTATGTACTTTTCACTGCAAGCGTCGAACTCTTGACATCAGGCTCATCAACCAAAAGCTCACACCAGCTGTGCCCCCACCTGCCCACCCTGCTGAGTAAGTGACCGACCAGATGGGACCTCAGAGCATCCACAAAGTGAACAGGAAGATAGACGAGCAGACACTGGACTTATGTCCTCATCTTTTAGTAGCTGAGAGAAGCCCTCCTGCCTGCTGGCTTTGGCTGAGCCTTGCACAGCCTCCTGAACTCAGCATCCTTTCTGAAAAGGCACATATGGCCTGGACTCAGTGGCTGCAAGAAAACCAGCTGGGCTTGAGCCACTCCAGCCCTGGCTTGTGAAAATGAGCAACTCTAAGCTTTTGGAAAATGAATAGTATCTCCCACAGTTGGCACCTGCCCCTGAAGTCAAGCATTCCGAAGAGAGAAAGACAACTACTTATGAAGCAGGGAAAGAGGAGGGATGCCCAAAGTAAGCAGGCAGGAGGCGGTCATCCCAAGCCCAACGCTCAGTTCAGTAACCCACAGCTTCACAAAAGTGAGCGCATGTGCATATATAGGATGGGGACTAGAGAGTCCTGGGAGGAAGGTTACCACTCACTCCTGCCCTGAGAAAGGACAGCAGTGATGCCAACCACCTATATGCCAATTATATTACATTGCATAACCCAATAGCCCTTTCAGTTACCCTGTGACTTGGAAAATTTTGCAGATGAGATAGCTGAGATTCATAATCTATCCAAAGTCCTATAGCTAGGAAATGACAGGGATTTTGGTTTCAGTCTCTCTTATCTCAAATTCTATGTTCAGGCCTCCATATCTCTCTAAAAGGGACACAGTGCATCCTCCAAGTAGCTGGACATCTGCACCTACCAGTCCTAGCTAAGGTTCTAAATGTTGGGTGGCTGGCTGGGGCCCCCGGAGTGGGATATTCAAAGACTTCAAGAATGGAGGTCCGAATCATATAGTCCTGGAAAAGCACAAAAAGGTTACACAAATATGATCTTGTCACCACTCCTTGTCATTTACTGCTGAGTAAGGATTCTGCTGAAAAGTAAAACCAACTTTTCTTAATGTCCTATAACATGTGATCCTACTATGCCACAGAGGTAGGAAAGCCAGGGGTTAAGTGCACAGGCTTTGTGGTCCAACAAATATGCACTCACCTCCCAGATCTGCTACTTTGGGCAAGTTAGTAAATCTCACTGAGCCCGCTTTCCCATCTATAAAACAAGGGTTGATGGATAGCAGCTACTTCCTGGGGTTGTTGTAAAAAGTAAATAAGATCAAATAAATGAAGCCCTACATGATATCTGATGATCAGTAATCTCTCAGGCCATGTTAGCTCTATAAACACCATCATCATCATCATCATCATCATCACCATGATTAAAAATACTTTGTTATCATTATACCCTTTCACTGATATGCAAATGAAATTTATGTTTGGTCAAGATTGATTAGAAGAAATTATGTAACAAGCACTCCCTATGTATGTCCAGAGAGAAAAGCATGGAAGATTAAGAACAGGATGGAAACCAGTGTGGACACAGGCAGGCTGAAATGGCTCACAGGTAGACACTGGGAACATGGTGCCGTAGACGGAGTACCAGAGTATGAGTGGGGCTGAACAAGGTCATGCATAGGACAAACAAAGGGTGTTCTTTCTCCCAAAGGGATACTGATTCCTGACAGTCCTGGGAGGGCAGAAATTGATACAGGTCCTAAAGGGAATCTGTGCTTTGGGTGCTGCAGCTCTGGGAGCCGCCAGGAGGCAGGATTCTGTGTGCCCAGCATGGGGTGAACGGCAGAGGGCATACCTGTGTCCAATCAACACTCTGCAGGTCACTTCAGGGATGGTCGTTAAGATGCTAAGACTCTCCCCCAGGAAAAGGGGGTTAAAAAGAAGGGAATGAAAAAGAGAGCGAGAAATGGAAGCTGAGGGGGACCGTGGAGGAAAGAAAAGGAAAAAAAAAAAAAAGGATAAACCAGAGGGAAAGGAGGGGGGTAATAAAAAAAGAGAGGCATGCGGGGAGACACAGCACTCAGCACTGCCCTAAGGCATTCTCTATATACCATTCACCTGCTGGGTGTCTGGCCCTGCCCCCCACTGCCCCATCCTCCATGAGAACAAAGACCATTTCTAGCTGTTGTCAAGCACGCAGTGAGTGCTCAATAAATGTGTGAGGGAGGAAAGAAGAAAAAGATGGAGGCGCAAAGGGAAGGATGCTGGGAGAGAAGGGGAGGGAGTAGAGAAGGATCCTCTGGAACCCCTGTTACATGGAGAGAAGAGCCTTCCCCTCCCCTCTGGTGTTTATCTAAGCAGCTGGCAGAACTAAGGCAGTTTTGCTTAAAAATCATTTCCCAGGGGATTAGCATCCCCTTTCACACTTAAAAGCTTTCCCCAAAGCCAAAGAATGAATTGATTTTCCTATAACTAATCACACTCCTGTTTAATAGCAGGAAGCGGCTGCTTTATTTTCTATCTCTGTCTCTAGAAAATGCAGACTGAACATTCACCCCACCTCTCCCCCACCAAGGGCAGGACATCAGAATGAAGAAGGTGCCACTTAACAGGGCACCCTCCCTCTTCCCCAAACCTCCACAGCTGCTGCTGCCTCTGAAGAGGGTAACAAGTGTCCCAGAAAGCCCAGAAAGGGCGCTTCACATCTCATGGCGCTGTCAGTGTCAACCTCTCCGGCCCAAGAACTGGTCTGTTTGTATGGCTAAGATTGAGAGTATCATCTTGAGAACATCTCACCAAGAGTGCAGGGCTGGAGGCTGTGGAGTCCCTGTCCAAACCACAGAAGTTACCGAGAGGAAAAATAATGTGGCAGCTCGTCCGTAAGGACCTCAGGTTGCCCTCCAAGCCTGTGTTTACTTAAGCAGCCCAGATGTCCAATGCTGAACACAGAGAGAGATGTGGTATTTACAGAGAATCTACCCTCAGCTAGTCTCCTGGACTTATCTTCCACATCCTGAGGTACCAAACTGGAGACCATTCTCAGGAACACGAATACCACCCCACTGCAATGAGGTAGTTCACTTTGCTCTATGATCTGCACATCAGGACCAGCTTCAAGTCTTATTCAAGCCTTCTCAGCCAGACTGAAAGGATCCAGATTGAATCCAACCCCACCCACATGTGGTCAACAGGAGCAATGGTTGAGTGAAAAACAGCAAGTTGCACGTGGCACCATTCCATCTGTGTTCACCAGGGGAAAATGTAAATCCACACAATACTTTGGCCATGGTTATTAGTATTCGTGAAGTACCAAAAAATGAACAGAAAATACAAATTCATGAGAAAGGCTGCATCTCTACAGAAAGAAAGGGAGATGAGAAAGGGAGATGATGAGGGTAGCTCATCTGTGATTTTTTAAATTTCATTAAAAATATTAGGAGAGGGCCGCCTGGGTACCTCAATGCGTTAAGCCTCTGCCTTCGGCTCAGGGTCCTGGGATGGAGCACCACATCAGGCTCTCTGCTCAGCGGGAAGCCTGCTTCCCCCTCCCCACTCTGCCTGCCTCTTTGCCTACTTGTGATCCCTCTCTGTCAAACAAATAAATAAAATCTTTGACCAAAAAAAAAAAAAATTTTTAGGAGAGAGATAACTGCTGATTTGGGGTGGTAAGAACATAGTTATTCATTTTCCATTTTCTTTACATTATCTTGTACTTTTATGTACCTTTAAACTACATCTTTTTTTTTTTTTTACCTTTGTTTTTAAAGATTTTGTTTGAGAGAGAGAGAGGATGCACATACACAAGCAGGGGTAGGGGCAGAGGAGGAGGGAAAGAGACTCTCAAACTAATTCCTCATTTAGCAAGGAGCCCGAGCTGATGGTTGATCCCAGGACCCTGAGATCATGACCTGAGCTGAAATCAAAAGTCAGACTCTTAGCTGACTGAGCCACGCAGGCACCCTTACATTTGTTTGTTTGTTTGTTTTTAATTTTAAAAAAGGGGGGTCTGTGTACAAAAGAAAAGCTAGCTCTCCACACTCAGTCTTATCGTGTCCAAATCTCCATGTATTATTTCTTCCTTTCTAAATCAGGCTGAGGTTGAAACCTCAGCACTGCTGACGTTATGGGTAGATCATTCTTCACAGGGCGGGGAGGGTTGGAAAGGGGCGGCTGTCCTATGCCCTGTAGGATATTTAGCAGCTCCCTGGCCTCCACCCACTAGATGTCAATAGCATGTCACTCCCAGTTGTGACATGGACATTGCCAAGTGTCCCTGGGGGCAAAAATCACCCTCAAATAAGACCCACTGGCCTCAATGAAACCATACAATTTTACTCTACTTTCTCCTGAAATAGTGTACTACACACTCATAGTACATTAGGGTTTTCTGAAGACGTTGGCATTCATTTTCTTACATGGTTTTGAATTGTCCCATGTGAGGAGATGGGGTTGTTACCTCCATTACCTAATGGGTAAACTGAGGCTCAGAGAAGCCAGGCAACTTCTACCAGGCCCTAGAGCAGAGTATGGACAGGATTTGGTCTTGAACCTGCGTCTTCAGATCTGTGTTGCTAAGCTATGGTGTAGTCTTTCCTAACCTAATAACCAGAAAAACATCTCTCTTACTGGGGTCTACTCTCTCTCTCTCCTCTCCCTCTTCCTCCAGGACAGGAGAATTAAAGGTAAAGGGAGGAGAGGAAGGGGAGGTGTCAGAGGAAAGACCAACACCTGCTGAGCACCACAATCTTTCAATAACCTGTCTCTATTGACTTCATAATAATCCCCCAAAGCAGACAGTAGAATTCATATTTCACAGAGGAAGAAACAACTTGAAGCTAAGAATCATATTACTTGTGGCAAATGTAGCACATTTAAGAGAAAAAGGGGCTTTCTGATATTTCTAAAATCTAATTTCACCTGAGGACATATAATAGGATTAAATCCCAGCTGTTCCACCTACAAACTGTCTGATTCTGGGTGAATGACCTAACGTCCCTATGCCCCACTATTTTTATTGATAAACCCAGGGAGGATCATATTCAGTGAAATGGTGCATGTGTAACCCAAATATAACTGGGTTGCCTGAAGGCCTGACCCTGTCCACTGACACATTGAAGATACACACACAGATCCGGTAAGCATTTCAGAACAATGAAGGTATCTTAGAAGGGGAGCACAGATTCACACAGTATATCTCAGAGGAATAACATCTATATGTACACCCTCCCCTCAGAGCCCCTATGCTGTTGCCCTCTCTTTCTCCCTGCAGTCTCCCTGCAGTGCTTCAACCATCACCCGAAGCTCTCCTTGCCTGTCCAGGCCCCTGGCAAGCCCCTCCCCCATGCGATGCTGCCTCCTTGTGACTCTCTGGCAAGGCAGGTCTCCACTCTGCTTGCTCTTCTCTTACTGGCCAAAGCACCCAGGAGCTGGGAGAACAAACTCTTCATCTCATTATATATATTTTTTAAGATTTTATTTATTTATTTGACAGAGAGAGATCACAAGTAAATGGAGAGGCAGGCAGAGAGAGAGGGAGGGAGAGAGAGAGAGAGAAGCAGGCTCCCTGCTGAGCAGATAGCCCAATGTGGGACTTGATCCCAGGACCCTGAGACCATGACCTGAGCCGAAGGCAGTGGCTTTAACCCACTGAGCCACCCAGGTGCCCTCCATCTCCTCATTCTTGAACAGGATCTGCCTCAGTAAGCACATGTCATATGTACTTAATGCAAGTTAACTATTATGGTGGTTGGTGCTCTTTGCAAAAAGCCTACAAGCTGCCAAGCACTGTGCTGAGAACCAGGGCTTTCAAAAGAAAGAAAACACAAATTTTGTCTCAAGGAAGTTCACAAAACATGAATAAGCCAACTTGTAGAACCTAGTCCAATTCACATGGGGGCTTTTTCTTTTAATTGAGGTAAAAATCACACAACATAGAAGTATACCCAAACATAAAATCAACCATTTTCAAGTGTGCCATTCAGTAGCATTTAGTATACTCCGTGTTGTGCAAGCATCACTTCCCCCTAGTTCTAAAACACTGTCATCAATCTGAAAAGAAATCCTGTATCCATTAGCACTCACGACCCACTCCCCCAACCTCCCAGTGCCTAGCAACCACTCATCTGCTTTCTGTCTCTACAAATTTCCCTCTTCTGGACATTTCATGTAAATGGAATCAGAGGATATGGGACCTTTGGTGTCTGGGTTCTTCCACTAAGCATCAGGTCTCCAAGGTTCATGTGCATTGTGGTGTGTATCAGTAGTTTGGTCTTTCTAGGTATCCATCCCAAACAAAAACTTATATAGGAATATACAGAGCAACATTGTTAATGATACTCAAAATGTAGAGACCAACCAAATACCTATCACCTGATGAGTGGACAAACAAAATGTGGCATAAACATACAATGGAGTATTATCCAGGCACCATGGGGCTTTTCATATACATAATTTCAGTTAATCAAGAGAATGAGGCTGTGCAATGCATAGTATTCTATCCCTGTCCCCATTTTGGGAGGAAAAAACAGAGGATCATAAACATTGCCAATGTCATATCTCCCAGCCCTACCTGCTTCAAAATCAGTTGTGTTTCTGAAAATAGGAGTATCTTGGGCAAAAGACCCTGACTCATATCCCTGGAGTGTGTAATGTAAGTAGTTATGGAGTACAGAGTATTTAACGTGCCCTACAAAATTCTCCCTTGTGCCAACATCACCACCACGGGCGTTTCCTTCCTTCCCAACAATGGCTGAAATCATTCATTCACATTCGCAGTAACAGTAACTATGCCCTCATCCAGGATCTTCGGCTTCTTATGAATCACTAATTCACTTTCTCGCACATAAACTGCATTCTCTTTCATATATAGCTTTAACCTATTTAATTAGAGCCTTAATTTACTTTTTTTTTTTTAAGGGGAAAAAAAACACTTTAAGTCTACAATGGGCTAAAATTATACCTTATGAAAAGACGCGATTGTTTCCTGACCATGAACTTTTGCTTTTATGAATTGCTAATTTGGTTAATGGGCTCATTCTGCTCTGAAATTTGCATCATGAAAATTACTAGCTTCGAAGAGTCCTCTGTGTACAACGCAGTTTGCACGTTTTGTTGTAAAGGTCACATTTGACATCGTAAAACAGCGGGCCCTTTTGAAAAGGTACAAATGTAAGAAATTAAGTGGCCCCATTGGTATAATGTCATTGTTAAGGAGGGAGAAAAGATTTTTAAGTTAATTTTTATTCATATTGTTTACGTGCATGCAGGCTGAGTTTGGTTCTGTGTGAATCCCTTCTCATGGCTGGCACGTTATTCAGGGACACCGATGGCTGGAAAGCTTCTGCCACTAACATCAGTGGAATGAAGAGTCTTGAGCTGGTAAAAGAATCAATAAATAAAATAGAGGGTGCCCTCACCCCCATATGAGAAGACTCATGCTGTGGGTAAAGTAGACAATAGGACATCAAATCATACTTTAAGTGCTATCAGGAGGGGGACCCTGTACCTAAAACTATCTTGCTGTGATTCAACAGTGCTTGACAACAATAAATCAAGAGATATTCACTGCCCTAACTGATGGAAGGTTGACTTTTGGATTTTCCTAGGCTGGGTTTGTGAGATCAGGTACACAAAAAAACAACCCAACTTGGGATGCCTGGGTGGCTCAGTCATTAAGCATCTGCCTTTGGCTCAGGTCATGATCCCAGGGTCCTGGGATCAAGCCCTGCATTGGGTTTCCTGCTTGATGGGGGAGCCTGCTTCTCCCTCTCCCTCTGTCCCTGCTTGTTTTCCCTATCTTGCTGTCTCTGTCAAATAAATATATGAAATCTTAAAAAAAAAAAAGAACAACCCAACTTGGTGGTTTTTGGAAGCCTTCTTGTCTTCCTGGGGAAAGTGCGGCCAAGACCACATATACATGGGCATTGAGAATGAAATACTGCACGAGGCTTGGCCACCTGTCTTAGTGCCTAAGGAAATGAGCAGAGACCAACAATGCCCCGGCAAAAAGATGACTAAGAGTAGCCAAGAAGCCACAGCTGTTCTTGTGAAGAAGCAGTCTTGGGTTAATGGCGGGACTACTCTGCTCATGTGCTCTACAACTTTTAGAAAGTTTCCTTACTATCCCAATCCCGGTGTGTTTTGTTTTGTTTTCACATCTACCACAGAAGTGATGATCAAAGCCTATACCTGCGACAGAGGATTTTTGCTGAGATCTTTTTTTTTTTTTAAGATTTTTATTTATTAATTTGACAGAGAGAAATTACAAGTAGATGGAGAGGCAGGCAGAGAGAGAGAGATAGGGAAGCAGGCTCCCTGCTGAGCAGGGAGCCCGACATGGGACTCGATCCCAGGACCCTGAGATCATGATCTGAGCCGAAGGCAGCGGCTTAACCCACTGAGCCACCCAGGCGCCCCTGCTGAGATCTTTAAAAAGGTAACACAGAGTGCCTTGTCATGTTAGATGACCTGGAGAAGAGGGAACAAATCAAATACTAACATGAAGACATAACCTTTTCACTTCCTGCCAGGGCTCCAAGAAGTCCCTCCCAGAGGTGGCAGTGGACACCCTGCCTTGGTCATCAAGTCTCCCATAACTGAAAGGGGCCTTGCTAGAGGAGGAGTGGGTTTGCAGGGCAGCATGGGAAGCCCAGGAGTACCATTCACCCTTCTCTTGGGACTGGATCAGCCCTAGGAGGAACTAAAAAGGAAGACCATGTAGGCATACAGGTAGTGACAGGTGAGTGAGAGATTCCTTGCTTTTGAATAGAGACTCTTCTAGGGACCATGGATGGCCTTCCCATCCTCTGACCAAGCCCTGGGTAGAACACAGGCTACAAGAACACCATCAGAGGAAAACAGTCCTTTGTGACAAGGAAAAAGAAAGACCCCCCCTTCCCTCCCGGGAGCACATGGGGCCTCCCTCCTTCCTTCTGTAATTACCTCTAGTAAATTCCCCATTCATCTGCATGCTGGTTTCTATTCAGCAGGATTTGAGGCTGTGCTGCTGGGGAGAAGGGGGGCGACTAGGCACATTCAAACTTGCACAATCTCCAATCACCGCACCTGATGGGGACGAGCACTTGCTTATGTGAAATTTTCATTTCAATCCCAGGCTCAGATTGCACCGTTTCACAGCCACGCTCCCGAGCACTTACACACAGAAGGCTTTTCATCCTCCAAGTCCTGCACAAGTGTTACCTAATTAATGTTCAACAATGTTACCAAACCTCCCTCTTTTAAGACGTATCAACCTGGAAAGGTCTGGAATTAAGGATTTTGATCTCGAATGGATTGCTTTCATGTATTTCGGATAATTCACACAGCTGCTTAAAGACAGATATTCATCGACTATAAACAGCCCGGAGTTCGAGTAGCTACACAAATAAACCTTTCCTTATCTCTCCCAGCAGCCTCCCTTTGCCTGCTTGGGCAGTGAAGGGATCAAAAATGCTCCCTTATGGACTGATTCGATGAGTACTTGGACTCTAAAGCAAATGATTCTTCAGCCAGGCAGAATAAACCACCAGACCGAGACCCTCCCAGTGGCTTTCCCTAAGTCCAGACATGGCCCCTAGCCTTGCCCCTCCAAGGGAGGTCAAGACACCTGGGAATTCATTGGTAATGCAGAATCTAGAGCCTCCCCTCAGACACACTGAACCAGAATCTGTATTTTGGCAAAATCCCTGGGAGATTCCTGTGCACATTAAAATTTGAGATTCTCTGGTCTTTCAAGCCCTTCACGAACAGAGTCCTGGACAACTCTCAGGCAGGACCTCCCCCGTCACCCTGTTTTTGACTTCCTTGCTGTTCCTCAAACACAGCAGTCATACTCCAAGACATGGGCTTTTACTGTGCTCTCTACTCAGGCTCACTTCCCAACCCGTTGAAGGGACCACCCTTAGAGGGCACCATTCATGTGGCAAGCAACATAAATGGTAGGCCCCCATGGCCTAACTCCAATGTACAATATGAATGGTGTCCCCAGGAGTTTGGTGGCACAGTCGCACTGTGCAAGGTCCTGGATAAGTCCCATCTCTTCAAATAGCCTCTCTGTTCACCATTATCTAAACCAGCATCCCCTCTTTCTTTCCCACCACACTCTGGGTTTCTTCATAGCATTCACCACCATCTGACATTGTATCATATACCCATTTGTTTAACTGTTTTTCCTTGCTAGAGGTCATTCTCCATGAAATCTGGGACTCTGTCATCCCCCCACGCTTACTCCCACCTGACACCAACATAATGCTCAGCCCTCAGAATGCAATCTAGTAACTGCTATGCAATTTGTGCATGCATAGCATGCATAGGATAAAAAGTACTTTTCTGCAAAAGAAACTCATTTGTGTAGATTCTTCAGAGTGATGAAGCCCAGCTCTATGTTGAGGAATGGGATTCCACACCCAGGCAAGGGCCACTTCTGTTCCTTAGCTGCTACAGAAGTCCCCTTTGCATTCTTCCTAGTTCTCTAGGCTCTTTATACAGCAAAAATGGGCTAATATGGTCACCCTCAGATGCAGCACCCAGCACCATGGAAAAAAGAGTCAAATGCCTGGAGAACACCACTGATGGGAAAGTAAGGCTCATGCTTTGTCTGCCTGGTTAGCATAACGCTTCTTACCTTAGCAGAAAATAGCTTATTACCAAATACTCTGCAACTTCAAAGACACCAGATGAATGAATTGACAATGATAACAAGGAGAACAGAATGACGTCAACCCAGGGAATTTGAGACCATGCCTACACTCTGCCAAACTAACCAAGTCAACATAGTCATCTGGTTCCACTCAAATGCCTGACATCATGAGTGAAGCAGGACAGATAAAAATGGCAGCCTTAGTGCTAATGAATGGAAACTGACCCTGACACTTATTGGGGAAGCAGTAAGAAGTGGTGGAGAATGTAGTAAACAGAGTCCATCCACCTTCTGAAGGGGGGCAGCTGCTACCCAAGTCCTGTTGCCTAGTGTCAGGTTGGGATATGGAACCATTGTCACCAGACCTTCTGATTTCCAAGAGAAGACTCTTATTAAACCTCCTAGTTTCAAAATATTGACAAATAAATCTAAAATGTCAACAACTCTGCAAGCAAATAAAATATGAACGAGACATATCCATAAAGTCATACTTGTGAGAATAACAGCTTACGTCTTTGACATCCCAGCCTTTATGTAGCTCTTTGTCCGTACAACTGTGCCCTCACTGAGGGCATTTCCGGTATACACATGCATGAGTTTGCACACATACAATTTTAGAATATGTACTGTGGCAGGAAGCCAGAGAAAGGACCAAGCCCATCCTGAGTTAGATGCAATCAAAACTCAGCCCACAGTCTAAAAAAAAATCTAGGAATCTCACACACAGAAGTAACTAGATGAGGAAGGGTGGGAGGTGTCCTGTAGGGGGATAGAACCGAGCTCAGAATTCTTAGGAGACACAATTCTTCTGAAGGAGTATGCTATTCCTTCCTCCTACAGTGACCTGCTGCAGGAAGAAAGGGCACTTTCTGCAGGAATCAAGGAGGGCATCATAAACAAGGAGCCATTTGAATTGAGTTTTATAGGAGGCATAGGATTTGCTGTACATAGAGGAACGATATGGTGAAGAGGAACCCAAAGCGTCAAAGCACTTCCTGCTTGATCTGAGCCCACTCAGCGTAGAATCGAACTCTGCTGCTCTCTGTTCTATGCCTCTAGAACTCACAGTGTCCTACTGAAGCTTTATGACATAGAAGGCCAGTATCCATGGGGCAGACAGTAAATGGAAAAAGCAGTTCCCTTCTTTCTCCCATTCTAACCTTCCCCATTCAGAATCTACGGGAATAAAAAATATATTAACTTTGGATGTTATGGGGTGGGGGAGGGTTGGAGACAGTTTCAGTCCTACTTTCCCATATTTCCTTTAGACCCGAAAGATACCATTCTGGATCACTTCCAGGGGAGCAGTGTGTTTACTGAGAGGTACAAAGGGTGTGGCAGAGAGATTATTCCAGGCAACAGCAGGTAGAGGTGAAGGAAAATGGAATGGAAGCCCCTGCAAACTCCAGCCTAGAAAATCAGACTGGCTATTCACCAGGCAGCCACCCTGACGCCTGGACTGTTTGCTCACAAACCACCTTGATCAAACAACCTTTAGTATCTTTAGTCAAAGCCATACCATGTGGAGGGGTAGGATAGTGGTGACAGAATCAAAAAGTCGGGGTTGGGCTCTAGGCTCTTCCAACCTACTATCTGGGTGGTTGGGGGCTAGTAATCTTTCCAAGCCCCAATCCTCTTAGCTATAAAATGGCAGTAATGATTGTGTCCCCTCCGTAAGGCTTACAGGGGGTATTAAATAATCATGTATGTACCACACTTAGCATTGTACGTAAGAATATAAATTTCTCCATAATAGTTGCTGTTCTGTCTTGCTTTCAGTTATTTAGAAAAATAGATTTCCTGTGAGGAGCAGGGATGAGGACAGAAGGGCTGTCCATTTTGCCCAAAAGATGGAACAGCCTTGGACTTTCTACATCTTCAGTGTGGAAGCATTCCAGAAAACTGGACTCTTAGGTGCCTTTTTTTTTTTTTTTTAAGATTTTATTTATTTATTTGACAGACAGCGATCACAAGTAGGCGGAGAAGCAGGCAGAGAGAGAGAGAGGGGAGGAAGCAGGCTCCCTGCTGAGCAGAGAGGACCAATCCCAGGACCGTGGGATCATGACCTGAGCCGAAGGCAAAGGCTTTAACCCACTGAGCCACCAGGCGCCCCATCTTAGTTACCTTTTTAAAGAGGCTTGGTGTTCAGCCGAAGAGGGATTACAGCTGACCATAGCTAAGGAGTAGGAAAAATTCCCAGAACCCAGAGTGGGTATAAACCCAGCTCTCCTGCTTCCTTACCACACAACCAGGGACAGAAATTCCTCAACATGGGAACCTGAGTTCTCCCTTACTGCTGCCGGAATGTATGCAACTCTCTCCACCCTCGCAGGATTCCTCAGCCCACTCAGTGAATTACTGGACTAACTAGAAGTAAAGAGTGGTCAGAGGGTATTAGTTCCCAGTATAGTACCAGGCACATTCGTGAATAGTTCATAATGAATTGGGATCATTCACTGAATAGTTCATAAATGAATGAAAAAGAATAGAAACTGCATTTATGGAACACACACTAGGTGTTCGATATACTAGATAAAATACATTAAACACATTATAAACATTCACTCATATGACCCCCTGAGTAGATATTACTATTATCTGAGGCACAGCAATATTATTTCAAATGCTACAGGTCATCTGTAGGAAGTAGCAGAGCAGGAATGAGACCCCCTGGAAACCTCGTTCTAGAGATCACTTCTCTAATGACTAAGGAATGGCTAAATAAATTGAGGTCAGAGGCAGGGACTATTCTACAAACTTGCCACATTCTTCCACCTTAAATGATGACCTAAAGCTTAATTGTCGGAGGCTGTTCGAAAGCCCGCTTTTAGGTTGATTTGCTTTTTCTCAGCGGCGTGTCAGCTGCTGCCCGGCATGATAGCTTATTTAAAATATTGGGTAGAAATAAGATTCACTGTGAAATTAGTTGTAGACAAGCTCAGAAACTGCTAATGATGCAGAGATAATAAGGGGATTTGCAGAAAACACTGATATTGCATTATGATTAGTGAGCAGAGCGTCACCCTTGAAGCCTGCAGGGCCGGAGCTCCCACAAGAAGAACAAATGCATATGCATTAGCAGCCCATGCTGGCAAATCCAGGCTCCCGAGGCCAGCGGGCTCAGGCCTCCTGGTCAGAGGCTCAGAGCTCAGCTCTGATTTGCAAAAATGATTAATTTGTGGGTTTTGAGAATGAGAAATGTTTACTTCCTAGGTCTCGGAGAAACCAAAGGCCGGTCCTAAATCAAATTCCCATTTGAAAATGAAAACAAGCAAGAGCAGCTCTGGAAGGCAGCCCTGCGGTCTTGCCTGGTCCACTGCCCAGGGCTCCTTAGGCAGCGATCCCAGGGTAGGATCTCAAGTCTACTAAAAACTTCTCTAGGTCCGTGTGCCTGCATGCCTAGAAGAGCCATTGGTCAGCCCAAATGTACCGGAGTAGGGAGATCAGTTAGTAAATCATATCTCGCCATACCAGTTAGTAAATGATGATTGCCCTGACCTTGCCAAGTGGCCCTAGAATTACCCTCCCGACCTCTCTATGGCCCAGCAACTAAAGGGTTTGTAGCTGGCACCGTGAATGTCCTCAGATCCTGTTCCAGTACTGTGGCCAGCATCCATTCTGATCAAATGTCCAAACCTAATTGGATATTAAGTATTTTTAATATCATCCTTCTATTCCCAGTCTCGGACATGCCTCATCGAAGTATCTATAACATGAGAAATGGGCTACATGCTAGCAATCAAAAAGTGGTAAAATTTTCTAGAAAAGCCTAATGCTACAAATCAGTAAGACCTGTGTCCCACTCTGGCTTGATCTATCCCCTGGTATTTACGAATGCTCCCAAGATGGTGCATACTGTTTGTGCACCCAGGACGTGTAATTTGGCCAAGTTACAGTCCCTGCACTTTTGGCAAAGAAGGGGGAAAATGCAAATTGTGTGCATGTCAATGACTAAGTCACCTGCATAATGAGATGCCAGAAAGTTTGAGGCTAAAACACTTATTTACATGAAAAACAAATCTGTATGGGATACATATTTCTCTCCTTCACATCTGAACACATTTGTCACTCAGAGCCAGAAGGCTCTACTCAACAAAGTCCCTCCAGTCCCTGGCCCCATTTTCATTCTCTTTAGCTTTCAGCTTAACTCCTTGAGGGATGGAGGCCACCAGGTGTTCAAAACAGATGCCACTACTTTGCTGCCTAGGGATACACATTCAGAGAGAGGGATGGGCTGCAAGGATGCAAATTCCCACCATGCCAAAACTATTTGTATGATCCTTGCACAGAATGTAAATTATTTATTCAATTTATTCAGTGAGGTTGATACAGCTGAGTGTCTTGAGGTTCTGTCAGAGATGGCGGACCACCAACACAACTGGTCCTTCTCTTTTAATTACAATGAAACTGCACAAGAGTCAAACGTGAAAAATTAAAGAAAGATGGGAAGGGAATTCTGTTCAGGGATGGACTGTAACGAGTGCTGTTTGGACTGCCTGGTACGTTTTCCCTCCATTTCCCTTCTTCCTGTAACAGAGTCTGAGCCGTCCTGAGCGCAGGAGTGGTCATGCGACCCTGTCCTGACCCATCCTGGGAACTCCCTTACTCTGGATACGGTGATGGTAGAGGGGTCAGTGTAGTATCCAAGGAGAGCCAGTCAGAATCCACCCTGGGACTGATATGTAAATGCTGAGAATAGAAGATTCTCCTCCCTGGTGTTGCTGAATAGGAGGTTATAAAGCCAAGGAGCTGGTAGGTATCTCCCCCACTACCTATGCCATCTAGACAGAGTCTGTCTGCAGAATGAAGCCAATCAGAAATCAACAGAAATGAAAAAGAAATGGGGGCACCGTGACCCTGGATCCCGGCTCTGCATCCCACCTCCCTAGCTCCTCCAATTCTTTTGTAACTCCTGGAATGACCCAGGATTATTCCCAACTGTGTAAGCCAGTCAGTTCCTCTAGGCTTAAATGATTGGAAGCAGTTTCCATGACTGAAAACATCCGGACTTGCACTCAGTTATGGAAAGGATGGATATATATCTTTAATCACACTTAAGTATTTGATAAAATACACTTAGCATTTTTGTACGAGTTCTTTAATTTTGTTTTCCCCCTTTGCAATTTAAAATGATTAATTACTTTCAACCTACTAAGTATGCAATTAAAATGAAATAGTCCTCTTTGTTTTGGTCTCTGCTGTATTTGAGATCCCTACTTTTTATCCACTTGTATGAGCATTTTAATTTGCCTGTTTTCTGCACTTGGTAAAATATTAAGAATGAATGTGGAAACAAGTAGTCAAATAACTGCACTAACACTACTGTAAGGGCAAAACTGAAGACTTTTCCAAAACTGAGCCAGTACCTAGCAGGCAACACCAGCATGCAATAACCCGAAATGTTCATGTGTTAAATGGTAAAGAATGAGAATCTTGGAAAGTTGGACCTCAGAAATTGCAGTCATTCATTTAAATGCAAGTCCCTAAGGTAGCAGTAGAAGGAACACTCACCATTAACCTCTGGTGGGATTGCTAATATGGTAAGAAACTAGCCTTCAAAAGTGCATCTATCTGTGCTTTGGAATGAGGAAAGAAAACACAAGTATATGGTTCTAGAGAGAGGAATGATAGCTTCACACCATCTTAACTGACATCCAGTATAAAAGTTCTTAAGATTAAAAGTCCTAGAATCAGATGACCTGGGTTTGTTTCCAGCCTTGCATTTTTCTACGTATATTTGAGAAAGTACTGAACTTCTATGCATCTCAATTTCCTCATCTATTAAAGAAAGATAATAATAGTACCTATCTCATAGGAATTACGTCAAGACTGATTCAAGATCACCCTTGTCAAACATTAGCACAGCATCTGCCCTATCGTAAGGGCTCACTAAATCATAATTCTGGTGCTTACTATACCTACCCCATCCACTACTACCCTTCAGGCCCTGAGAGCAGAGGACAAACACAGCCAGGGTTAGGTAGTTTATGGGCAGAAACTGGAGGTGATTGTTATTTTGAGATGTATCACTGCTCTTCCATGGGACAGAAAAATTCGACTTTTCCTAGAAGACACTGAAGCCCCTGCCTTGTTGAATAATAAAACAGCAGCAGTAACAAAAATGATGGCTCTCGTTTACTAAGTTGTTACTATGCTAGGCACTTTTCACCTACCTGACACTCACCACAAGTACAGAGTAGGTATAATTTTCTCCATCTCACAGAAGGTAAAGGAATATTGGCCAGGAGACAGCTCAGATGAGGTGATGTGGATACAATGATGTGGAACACAGCAGATACGACTCCCAACTCCATCCCCGTTTTGAAACATCAGACTACAACTGACTGAGCTGTCTCAAGACATGTTCCCTAATATACAACCATAAGAATTATGACAATAATAATAATCTTTTGACTCTCTGCATGTGACAGGTGTCATGACAAGTTGGTGACCTGCATCCTGTGTCCTTTATGAAGACACTCCTGGCACCCATAGCAAGACCCTTCCTCTGGCATCTCCATATCTTCCTTGGTTCCCTAACTTAATAATACTAGAAAAGAAATCTCAGGCATCCAATCCCCCTTTGGGATCTCTGCACAAAAGCTTACAGAGAGCAAACATGTGGAGGCTTAGCCCTTCTTCGCAGTGTAGAGATATCATATCACCTGTCTGCCTGTCCATTATCTGGCCCTAACAACACTGCAGAACCACCCGAGGGTCCATCGCAGGAAATGATTGTGCACTGAGAGTGGCCTTCCCCAAAATTCTGTCTCCTCAAGAGAAAAGATCATCTCAATAACAATTTCCTTTCACCAGCTTCCAACATTTATTGCATTCAAAAGATACTCAGTAAGCCCAACACTAGTTACAAAGAAGATAAAAGGGGAGATAATCAAGTAGCTCCACTCTAGGGAGTGAGGAACATAAAAGCAGGTGGGCACAATAGTATTTGAGAAGGTATATATAATAGAAGCAAAGTAAAAGCTGCAATGGGTGCATAGAAGGCTTTTTAAAAAATTTATTTCAGAGAGAGGATGTGTATGCACATAAGCAGGAAGAGGGGCAGAGGGAAAGGGAGAGAGCAAAATCTCAAGTAGACTCCCTGCTGAGCATGGAACCCAACGTGGGTATTGACCCCACAACCCCCAGATCATGACATGAGTTGTAATCAAGAGTCAGATGCTTAGCCAACTGAACTACCCAGGTGCCCCAGAAGAAAGACTTTTGGAAGCATAAGGGGCTGCCGGGGGATGGGGGTTGGGATATGAGAAAGAGCCTCAGAAAGCTTGGCCAGTAGTATTGATCATCAACATGATCACCTTTTCTGACATACAGTGAATGACCAACTGAGTTTTGTTTTCTTTACTTTTTTTTTTTTTTTTTAAACAGATGCAGTACCTCCAAGTGTCTATGGCCACAGTTTTGGGAACTGGTTTGGTTGTTTGTCATGGACAACTTCCAGATGCAAGTATGACCTTTCCAAAGGAAATAACCTCACCGCCCTACTTTCCCACTCTTAAATGTCAACTGTTGCCATTATGCAGCTGTTGTGCTGTAGATGGAGAAAGAAACATCAAAAACCATCTAAAACCCCTATTTGGTTGTTAAACATCAGCAACCAAGACATTTAAAGCTCACTGTGCTCCTCTCTAAAATGATCTCCTCATCCATACATCCAATCTCCCTTGTTGCTTTTCTTCCAACAATTAAAGTCACAAGGTGAGAAGGGTCAGCCCCCAAATCCTGCCTGGTTTTGAATGGCAAGTGCATGTCCTTCATTGGGATAGAAAAAGCATTAAGAAGTGTGTCTGTCTCTGGGAAATGCTGGCTGATCAAAGCACTGGCACCAGCAACTGGAGACCCAAGTTCTTGTGTCATGCAAGTTGCCCACCAGTGCTATAAAGATCCTGAGGTGATCTGTGAAGAGAACCTGACAAACTTCTGTAAACATGATAATTATTAGTCAGATGGTGGGGAGCAGTGTCTGAAGTACCTATGCTTTCCCCTCACTCTCTTCTTCAGAAGGCCCCATACCCCTGAGCAATGGATAGAGATGAACAGGGGAAGAGATATATCTACACTGACCTCCCATGAGAACAGAAAGCGATAATATCCACGACCACTTAAGAGTCACCAGGCACTGCATGCTACCTAAGAGTTAAGTGTCTGCTAAACATTAGCTCATGGAATCTCCCTACAACACCACAGTACTTTCATGTTTATTAAGATTTAGAAAGTGAGACTTGAAGGTAAGTAGGTAAGTCGGTAAGAAGTCAAGATTTGATACTTCTTTTAAACTTGGCTCTATGACCCTCCAACTCAACACAAAGGGCTGCACACGGAGCCCAGCTCTGCCTGCTAAAATAGACAGCTGGATAAATACAACCTTAAGCTAGAAGGAAACAAGGTCAGGACAGGGAAACAAACTCAGGGGAACAATTGTCATACCAGGACCCCAGGCAGATGCCAAGGGCAAAATTATTTAAATGAACAGGGAAGGCAGCTGTGACATTGGCTCAAAGCTGGACCAGCTTTTCAGTCTTTGGCTCTGACACTGGCCCCACTCTTCTCTTGTTACTGAATTTTCCAATGTTTAAATGGCCCATGCATCCCTCTTCAGGCAGTGGCTTTGAGTCTGTGGGAATTGTCTCAGAATTTGTAGAGTAAGCCTAAAAATACAACGGAGGACATTGTGGTCTGGTGGTTCACCCTGGCACAGCCATACGAGCTTTATAGATGAGTCTGTTCTGTTTCATTGTTACACCAAACTGGATTGACTGGCATTCACATTCTATGGGTGATTAAATACTGTTACATCCTTAAAACACTGGGGGGTGCAGATAGAGACAGGGTCTTCCAGGGTCACTTATGGGTTGAATCCAGGTCCTGGTGGCAGCCACTCACCAAACTGAGTCTTCTAGCCTTTACTCTCAACACATTAGGAGTGGAGAATAAAGAGTAAATGGCTTGTTGCCTTTGGAACATCAGTTTGTCTTTTCTATTTAGTATTTAATGCTACTCCAGTGCATTTGTTTTATTGTGTCATGGGTGCTTGGGGCCTAGGTATCATCATTAGAAAGGCATTAAATTACCCACGGTTTACTCTAGTGACAATTGGCATCATCTGTAACTTGCTACCCTCACAGCTACAAGATACCTTTGTATATGATCTGACTTACCTTATAGACTGGTCAGGTGCCACAGGACTCACTACAGCCCCTGGAGAAGATGAATTTAAACAAAGGAAGATGGGTGGGAAAATGGGATAAATGGGTGATGGACATTAAGGAGGGCACTTGTCGTAATGGGCGCTGGATGTTGTATGTAAGTGATGAATCACTAGATCCTATATCTGAAATTAATATTACACAGTATTTTAACTATCTAGAATTCAAATAGAAACTTGAAACATATAAACAAACAACAAAAAAAGGAATAACATGGCCCTGTGAGATCTCACTTTAGCCATGAGGCTGCTCATATTTGGCATGTGGAATGTACTAGTCAGAATTTAGTAAATGAGAAACTAGAGATGGTTCTGCTGGCTCTGGCTTGCTATCAAGGACCATAATAACAAGGTTCCCTCCATCATTTATCCAATGTCTTGGCTGAAAGTTCTTGAAATGTCTCCATTCTCACTGGGGATAAAGACAGAGCAATACACCAGGACGCTTCAGGGCCTGGATTTAGGATCTTTCCTGTAATTCCACTACTACTTGCCTGGCCTCAAGGTCCTTTCCTTAGTCCATATCCTAGTAACCTAGACTATATCAATGGCTCCTTTTCCCTAGAACTCAGGAGGTCCTCCTGATTTAGTTCCCAATGGCGAGTGTGCCCAGGATCCAGAGGAGTCAATAAAGAACAGAATTAAAAGGAAAAGAGAAGAAAAAATTAGTCTATGTTAAGTGGCATCACACACAGGACCTCCACTTACATGGCAGAAAGAGACTTCAATTCTTGGCTTCCTTCATCCTGTTAAGTCTTAAATTCAGATATTGGACTGCACTGCATTTCTCAATAGTCTATCTGATGTGAAGGCAAGTTATCCAGTGCCAAATGCTGGACAAGCACTGAAACTCTAACTATTCAAAGTCCTTACTGACTGGGGGAGCGGAGGCAGAGGCAGAAAAACTACCACCCTTTTACTATTTCACTTAGTACTGAAGATGAAACTTCCTCTCTCAGATGAAAGAGACAGTTAGACCTAAGGCTATGAGACTGCCTTTAAGTACTGCTTTGGCTATTTTCCACAAGTTTTAATTAGGTGCTTCTCTTGTGGAATATTAATTCCCTTCTAAATGTACTTATTACTTATGAACTTGCTTCTTCACTTCTGAAGGTTTAGAATTTTTTGTATAAAAAGATTTATTTTTAGTTCTATTCTTTGTGATCAAAGATATCCCATTTCTGTACTTTACAATGGAGTTTTTCTTAGAGATACACACACACATACACACACACCATGATTACTATGGTTAAATTCCTATCTGTGGGGTAGACAATTTGGTTTGTGTTTTATAATTCTACCTAGTGACATTATTCATTACCTCTATGTTCTATTTATTTGTTTACTAAATCTGCGATACCAATAATACAGGAAAATTTTGAAGTGAAAACATTAATTTGGTGCCACTACATGGGATATGATGGGATTTTTCAGCTCAAATTATTTAAAATTACAGAGCCATGAAGCTGACTTAAAAAAAAAAACTAAATTATTTCTAATAGTGGAATTTTTCAGCATCTTAATTTGAGTAAAAGAAAAGGTTTAAATAGATTTGAGGGCTTAAATACTTCTGAGGAAATCAGGAACTGCAAAGCTGGGATGTCTAATTCACCTAAAAGTAATTAACAAAAAGTAAGTTAGATCATTATTTCCTCCAAGATCGTAATTTAAAAGGAAGCTGATTTATCTGAACTGATTGGAGCTTTCAATCCCAACAGAAATGTAGACGCTTGGTTGTTTTAAGGGGAGAACAGAAATGAGACCCAATTAAGCAAAATTCTTTCTTATGGAAAAAAAAATGTTTTAGATAAAATGATTGCTCAAATGTGCGCAGAAGGGAAATGAAGAAAGAGATAGATCTGAGGGTTTTTTTTTTCCCCACCTCTACTTGAAACCTCTGTCCAATTCACAAGATCCACCATTTAAAAAAATAAGGGGACTCATTTCCACCCAAGTGTCTGAGTATAACCAGCTGTTTAGAACTGGTGAATTTAGGAGTTCACATTAACATTTGACATCTGGCTCCCATGGGAGGGCCAGGAACTGAGAGCCCCTGGAATTGGGGAGGAGTTAGAAGTAGGATTCCTGAAACTTTGTGTTTAGGGTCTGTTATGGACCGAATTATGCCTCCTCCCACAAATTTCTATGTTGAAGTCCTAACCCCCAGTACCTGGGAATGTAACTATATTTGGCAATAAATTCTTTGAAGAGATAATTAAGGTAAAATGAGGTGATTTGGATGACCCAACATGGCCCTAATAGCCCCAATAGGGCTGGTGTCCTTTTCAGAGGAGATTAGGATACAAACACCCACAGAGGGAACACCCTGTGAGGACCCAGAGAGAAGACAGGTATCTGCAAGCCAAAGAGAGAGGCCTCAGAAGAAAACAATCCTGTGGCACCTTAATTTCAGACTTCTTGCCTTTAGAACTGTGAGAGAGAAATTTCTGTGTTTAAGCCACCCAGTCTGTGGTTCTTTATTATGGCTGCCGAGCTGACTAATACAAGGTCTCAGGTATCCTGGCTCAGCTACAGATTCTCTCTTCTCTTCCCATTACACTGTAATTCCATGAGAGCAAAGCCTGCTGTGCCAATGGTAAACAAAACAGATTTGTTAACTGAGTAATTCTTTTCCTATAGGGTGAATTAAAAAGGACAGAAAAGCTACAAAGTAAATCCACACCAGTCCTTATGACTTGGCTAGGCAGGAAGGATTACACAAGGGTCAGGTTTGGGACTGCTCAAGTTCAAATCCCAACCACACCACTGGTGAGCAGTGAGACCCACGTTCCTTTACCTCTCTGTGCCAGTCTCATCCCAGAACTGCAGTAAGGATCCGAGTGGCAGATGATACTGGGGACCACTCAGCAAACTCACAGCTTCATTCAACGTCGTGAGCATGCACATTCGAGGAACTGCTCTAAGAGGACACTGAAATAAAACATCTTGCTCTATGGGGCTTATCTCCTGGAGGAGGTTAGCTAGTCATGATAGTAAGGGCACTTTAGTAAAAAGAAAACCAAAAAAAAAAAAAGGAAGATGGCTTAAATGCAAATTTCTAAGGTTGGGTCCATTTCAGTGTGTTATGTAGTGTCCCTGAATTCCATTTAAAATATAATCTGCAGTAGCCCATGATAGCTGATGGCTGATAACTCTCTTGTGCCAGGCTCTCTGGCACTCCAGTCACCCTCAATCAGACTGTCCCTGCAGATGCCCAAGCATTTTGTTGTTTGGCTATGGATTACCTTACTAGTCAGTCTTTTTGTCATCAAAAGGCCTGCAAGCCACTCCCTCTGTCTCCCTGACCCACAATAAGAGCTCTGCAGTGCCACCTAGCACTCAATGTAAAGGTCCCTGAAGGGTCCCTGAGGCAAGCCCCAGGCCCTGTCACCCTGCATTGGCAGCTGTGTCCAAGCCAGCAGGATTGCAGCATATGCAAGATGGCATAGGGACAGCCTGTCAGGGAGCGGAGGTCTGAATCCATTACCTACACAGTCCGTCTCTGCCACAGTGCTTCTGTCACCCAGGTCAGGAGTGAGGGACAGAAGCCAGAGCGTAAAAAACCCTGGGAGCTCGGGGACTTCAATCTTTGTTTTTAGGAACTTACTGGCACCTTCCAGTATTAAAAAGAACTGAAAAGTTTCCCCTAAGCTTCTTTTGCCAATCTTTAAACTCCCCCAAGACTTTTGTTTGCCCATTTGTCAAGGGGGGTGGAAACTGTCCACCCTGCTCGTTTCATGGGGTTCTGTAAGAATGGTCTTCAGAAGTCTTTGTGTAGGATTTCTTTCTGGGGGTAATGAAAATAAAATGTTCTAGAGTTATTGTGGTGACTGTTACACAACTCTAAATGTACTAAAGACCATTGAATTATACAATCAAGTGCTGTAGTGTAAATTGTATAGTATATGAATTATATCTCAATACAGCTGTTTCATATAAACAAAAGCCTTTATAGGGGCACCTGGGTGGCTCAGTGGGTTAAGCCTCTGCTTTCGGCTCAGGTCATGATCTCAGGGTCCTGGGATTGAGTCCCACATCAGGCTTTCTGCTCAGCGGGGAGCCTGCTTCCCCCCGCCACCTGTCTCTCTGCCTACTTGTGATCTCTCTCTCTGTCAAATAAATAAATAAAATATTTTTAAAAAAATAAATAAAAGGCTTTATAAACCATGAAGGAGAGCTGCCATCCTAGGACTTCAAGTCAGCTCTCACTGTGGAACAACAAAGCTAGAAGGAGTCAGTAAACTAGCAAAGGTTGCTAAGAACTTTGGGGAAAACTAAATGTGCATATGGCTCTATTTTTTAGGAATATACTTTTCAGAAGTAAAGGGATAATTTGGGAAATTGGGATCCACGTAATTCTAGAAAAATTTCCGACAACCCAGATTAATTTTATTTTCACATGGCCATGTTTACCTTCAACATGAGGCCATATTCTTAGTTGATACAAGAACCCCATCTTTCCCACGAGACACTAGACCAGTGGTTCCTGGCAGCTTCTCTGAGTCTCAAGTTTTCACGGATCTTTGTGCCCCATTCCTAAGCACAAAAACAAGAACGCTTGGGTGCATAAATATGTACCTGGACATATACATGTTAATATAAAATTCTAATACAGTCTCGGGGTGATAGTTTTACATGATTTTTGGCGTTAATGCCCAATCCCTTTTTCAGCAGGGGAGAAAGTACTAAGCTTTGAGTGTCCTCTCCATCATGGTATCTTTTAGATCCTCCCCTTCCTAAATTATCCCATGACACAATGGGTAGATATGGGTTGTAAGAATTTTCCTATGTAACAATGGGATTGGGAAATACGCACTGGGCCCAGCTGAAATCTGTTCCCCACCTCTGTCCCTCCATTTCCCCCTCAATTCAGTGTCGCTGACATGATCTGTAATGCATGGGGAGGCCAAACCTCTGTCAGGCCACCAGCTGGATAAAATCCAACCTGATCTTCCCAAGTCTGGGATGTCTAAAGAAGTAGAGCTTGAGCATCATTTGCCTGCTTGAAATACAGCTCTTCTTTGCTGGATCAGGAGAGCTGACCAGGCCAGGGAGAGAGTGGGCACCAACTCAGAAGGTATCATGAGTACCAGCGTTGGGGGGAAAAGGGGGTTCATAGTTTTGTTTTGTTTTGTTTTTAATACACCCCAGGAATCTACCACACTGTACCAAACCCAAGATTAAATGAATTAAACAAATGCAAAGCACCTGCTATGGGGTGAATTGTGTCCCTCAGACTAGGACTCTATTTGGAGAGAGTGTCTTTAAAGATGTAATCAAGTTAAAAGGAGGCCTTCAGGGTGGACCTAATCTGACTGGTGTTCATGTAAGAGACGATTAAGACACAGACGTGTACAGGGAAGACAATGTGAAGATGCAGGGAGAAGACAGATGCCTGCAAGCCGAGGAGACAGGCCCCAGAAAAACCCAACCCTGCCAACAACACCTCTGTCTCAGACTCCTATCCTCCAGCACTGTGAGAAAATAATTTTCTGGTTTTCTTGCTGCCCAGTCTGTGATCCTTTGTTATGGCAACCTGAGCAAATAAATACAACATTTGGAAGAGAAAGTTCTCAGTATATGTTCACTATTACAATTAGGGAGGCAGAAGTGAGATGAATAAGGGAACAAACTTAGAAATCAGACAGACCTGGATTCAGACTGGGCATGTCAGATCCCTCCAGGGCTCAGTCTTCTCATCCACAAAATGGTGATAATGCAAGACCCATGTGAGTAAACAAAAGTGAACACGAAGCCCTCAGCCCCAGACCTGGGCTGTAGTAACTGCTCAGAAACTACAGGTGGTCTGCAGGATGCTGGAACCATGGCAGCCAAACCAAGCCACTGTCAGGCTACCAGCTGGATAAAATCCAACCTGATCCTCCCCCAAGTCTGGGATGTCCAAAGAAGTGGAGCTTGAGCATCATTTTCCTGCTTGAAACATCGCTACTCTTTGCTGGATCAGAGGAGCAGACGAGGCCGGGGAGAGACGGGGCTCAACTCAGAAGGTGTCATGAGTTCAGGTGTTGGGGGAGTTTTATAGTTTTTTAATACACCCCAGGAATCTACCACACTGTACAGAAATTTATTAAAAAGCAGGATGGGCACAGTAAAAACACTGGGGGTTGGAGAGTAGGCAAACCCTTCTCTGAGGGTTTCCCCTTCGGGGAAGGGTTTGAATCCCCATGTTCCCAAGCGATTTGCTTGGGTGGAACAGCCTCCGTGAGACTCTGTTAAGGGACAAGCACATGTAATGGAGGTGAACCCAGGTACAGAGAGGGGAAGTGACTTTCTCAGGTCTTGCCATGGATCAGACAGTGAGTTGCCAGTGGGGATCCCTCTCCAAGAGTTTCTGACAGCAGCCAGGCAGAGAGGAATGCCCCCCTTCTGTGACTTGCTGCTAGTGTGTAAAGGAAAGCAACTCTCCCTGCCTGAGGGTCATTCACAGCTGATGGAAAAGCTCTGTCCGGAGGCAGTCTGGCGAGATTTTCAATCCAATTTCTTTCGAGTGAAAGGCTAACAGGATAAGATCTCTCAGTGTTAACAACCTGGATTGTGAGTGAAGTCTCAGGGTTGGGGCAAGAGATGAGGTCATGAAATCAAGAGCTTACCTCGCGTAGCAATCTAGTCCAAGCCCCAGGTCCCTGAGCCTCTCCTCCAGAGCCTGTTAATCTCATGTTGAACATGTCCCCCTGTGGGTACTTCCTGTCCAGGAATTTAGGCCATCTGTTCCAGGCAGTAACCCCACCATAGTGTTTGCAGCGGGAGCCTGGAAGGCATGTCCCTGGGCATCCTACTGACTCCTCGGTGGGGCCAACAGTATTTTCTATGAATGAACACAATCTCAGAGCTAACGTGTCACAGGTGACCCCTTGGGATGGTTCATAAGCCAGTCAATTTCCTGATGAGGCTCCTGCACCATTGCCAATCAGATAAGAAGTACAGTGACCACAAAGGTATTAGACATTGTGTCTTGCCCAGAGGTGACAGCTAGATGCCTTCTAAATAGCCCACGCTCCCCGAAACCATGTGGAACAAGTAAATGGAGGAGTTAGCATCCATCAGTGACCCAACGCCCCACACTGGGTTCCTGGGACCCATGATCCCACCTGGCAGCAACGGGGAACTGAGTGTTAGATCCAACACACACAAGTACTGGGACTCAGCGAAATCCATGTTAAAGGTAAGAAGAAGCTCCTGAGCTGAAACTATCCTGATTCACCCTCCTAAACAGGCTTCAACTCAAGCCACATGAGAAGGCCAACACGTGGACAATTCGTTCAGTAACCACGTGCACATCTGTCAGCCATTTGCAACAGGGATGATATTCATGGGTGTGATGCTGAGTGGAGTCTGTCAGGGTTCCATCTTTACGGACTTCCAAAGCAGACCTTACTCATCTCAGGAGGTAGTAAGTGGGGTGGTGGGGGCTCTGACTGCAGGGGGCACAGGGGAAACTTTCAGGTGTGAAACTGTTTTGTTTCTTGATCTGGCTGGAGGCATCCCAGAAGTATGCTTATGTAAAAATTCATGGAGCTCTGGCAGCTACACTCAGGGTTTGTACTTTATGATATATAAATTAACTCTCGATTTTTAAAAATAATTGCCACCCATTTACTGAGTGCCGACTGCAAACCAGAGCTTAGGCACTGATAGTTTGGATGGTATCCTCAGGTGAGTGGAATCTTCCATAATGTCATAGATAATCCTGTGAGATGCTGCAGGCGAAGCGTAGACATCCCCATCATCCTTTCTTTCCGTTTTATAATGGGCTACCTGACCTGTATTCTGTAATAACAAACACAACTACAAACCTACCTTTCTCAATCCCAGCATTAACTTGGGAATACAGAGGAAGAGAAAGTAAAACCAAAACTCAAGATAAGACATCCAAGATTAAGTCCTTGGAAACAACTTATTTTCACTCAATCCCTAGGAATAAAGAAAACATTAGGATGGGATTGGTAGAACCCAAGAATACATCATCATCTGCCTTTCTCACGTTGTCAGTGCTAAGATTTCTGGATTTCTAGGGATGCTGCTGTGTACAGCATAACCCCCTGGGAGAGGAACAAGCACGATCGTGAAGAACACAGAGTCCCAGCTTCAGTGGTTTTGACTCAACCTAAGGCTGGGTTTGATTGCTGGGCACCTGTAGGCTGGACTTTAAGGAGACTGAAGGCAAAGCTCTCCAAAAGACCCCAGGTTTAATGGGGATGGGGGTGAGGCTCATAATTTAGTCTGCAGGGCAAAGTTTGACTGGGTCTTAAAAGTAAGTCAGAACTTTCCAGGCAGATAATAGAAATGGTGTGTGCTAAGTGCCCAGGGGTTAAAGCCAGAAGGGAGTCTGTGTCAGTGCTTGACACCTACTTGGCCTCAAAATGTACATATTGAATCCGTGCACGCACTCACGAAGAAGTGAATGAATACATGCGTGCACAAATGCATGGAGGAAGGAAGAAAGGAAAGCAGGCAGTCTCAAACCCTCTCCACCCTCAGCTGGGATCCATGGCCTACCTCTGACTCAGCAACGGCCCTGCTTGCACCTGGACTGATAACAGAATCCCCCCAAAGATCTATTTCGTTAAAGGAAGGCTGGCTGAGCCATTGTAAGAAGAAGAGGAGAGGGAAGGAGGAAGGAACAAAGGGGATGGGAAGGATCTGGAGCAGGTGGACAAGCAGTAGGGGGTAGTAGGGGCGGTGGGGAGAGGGAGAAGGAAGAGAAGAGGTGGGGAGGGGAGAGAGAAGAGGGGGACACCGGAAAGGAGGGTTTGAAGGAGGGGGGGAAGGAAGGGAAGAAGTAGAAACAGAAAGGGGGGGGGAATATGATGGTGAAGGGGACAAGAAAAAGGGAGGCGGAGCCCATTTTCACAGTGGCAGAGTCTCCCTGGGAAAATCAAGGGCAGTCGGACAAGTTACTCCTACTCTAAAGTAGCAAGATGCAGATCTGAGCCACGCCCTCTCAAAAAGCAGCATCAGGGGCTGCCTGGGTGGCTCAGTGGGTTAAGCCTCTGCCTTCCCTCAGGTCATGATCTCAGGGTCCTGGGATCGAGTCCCGCATCGGGCCCTCTGCTAGGCAGGGAGCCTGCTTCCTCCTCCCTCTCTCTCTCTCTGCTTGCCTCTCTGCCTACTTGTGATCTCTCTCTGTCAAATAAATAAAAATCTTTAAAAAAAAAAAAAAAAAAGGCAGCATCAGGACCTGGCTGAACAACGTCCGCGACTCAACCTTGCCCAGAGATAAAAGATTGCTCCTGAGGCGGTGCTGAGAGTGACAGCTCCTCTAAACAGTCACTAGGTGGCGCATACTCATTGTCCCTTCCCCTGGTTCTCGGCAGCCAGAACCTGAGGCTAGTACTTCAGAAAAGGATCCTGTCACTGAAAGACACCTGAAGCCAGCCTGGGAGACGTCTGATCAGCCTGTGGTGGCAAGAACAGTCCATGAAGAGGGTCCACACTGTCCCTCTCAACACAGGATTTGCCTTTAAGGCTATCTCAAAGAAACATCCAGAGTGGGGAGTGGGGGAATAGGGAGGAGGGCTGAGTTCAGATCCTGCCGCCCTATCAAGAGCAGTTATAGAACACGTTTTATGAAGATGCCTCAGAGCCTAGTCTCAGGGAGAAAAGAGGATTCCCAATCACAGAAGCTCCACTATTATCTGTTTTATACAATGGACACCCGTGTAACAAATAATTTGGGAAGAAAACAAGTCCAGTGCTTAAAAAGCATTGAAGACCACAGCACTACCTCTAGTGGGCTCAGCTGTGGGGCAGACTTAGCCTGGCATTCAGAATCAGGGGCATTCTAAAAGCCCACCAAAACTGATTAAGCTTCAGATCCCACACATCATCGATCGGCCCCCGTCTAGCACATTCAAAGTGTTCCGTCCACAATGCCTAGCCAATAAGTTAGGATGTGCTCCATTTCACAGATGAGAAAACTAAGGCTCAAGAGAACATTACATGGTAAGATGGAGACCCATGAAAACAAGACTAAGCTGGGACTCCCATCACATCAGAATGGCAGCCAGCTGCCTTGGCCAAGCACCACACCCAGGCACCATCACTATAGGGATCCAGACACCCATCTCTCATCTCTCTTCTCTTTCAAGTATCCTTCACAGCTCATGGACTAACCCCAGAAGTCTCCCTGTGTTCTTTCTCCCCTTTTACATCACTGAATCTATGTGTGTATTGTCCTCTTTGTCTATATGATAAGGATGCCATGGGAGGAAATGTGAATGTGTGTTTAATTTGTAGATCTCCACTCATCCATAGCATCTAGTACCTGGTTCTGCATTCAGCAAGCACTCATTAAATGTGTCTTCTTGTTATTGGGACAGCCCAAGTGCAGGGGGCAGGGATGGAGTGTTGACAAGTGGAAAATGAGAGTGTTTCAGAATTATGGAGCAAATGAACAGGGAAATGTATCGTCTATAATAAATATACCTCTGAAGAGCCTTAAAAGAAATCAATGAAGCACAACATCAAAGTCCCAGGGAGTTATAAATCAGCAGCCTGATAGACAAAAGTGCATCTGAAATCATTTAAAGTGCACCAGAAATCATTTATGTCTGAGTAATTAGAACACATTGGAACGACTCCGTGCCATTGAACCGAAATTGAGCAACATAATGTTTATGAAATCCCTCTGGACTCAGGCAGGAAAACCAGAAAGATGAAAGTTGCACTGAAAATTCCACCCCCCCCCCGACCTGTCCAGAGTCCTCTTGCACAGTCCCCAAGGGGGACCTGGAGGGAGATGGAGTTTGTTTTTAACCCATGCCCAAATTTGCTTTCTTCTCCTGGTTTAAAGATATCTGAAGTTCCTGTTGTTGAAAAAAAAAAAAAAATGTAACTCCTAGGTTGCATATAACAGAATAGGGTCCCCCCTCTAGCCCCCAATTCCCAACCCAAGTAAGAATCTTTATTAAGACAGAAAAAAAGACCTGGTAGGCATGAGAATATACAAGAATTTTTCAAAAGAGGTGACCAATCTTAGTGAAAAACAGGTTGGACTTCCTTTTCAGGGTTCCTACAGGGGCTGACCTTCCCTCCCATAGACCCCTTGAAAGGGGAATTTGGGGCACCTGATGGGATGTTGGAATCCTGCAGGGGGAGAGAAGAGAAAAAGGGATTAGAAAGAAGGATTTCATATGCCCATCCATGAATCCACTTGTCTGATGATGGCTGGGAATAAATGACCCTATCTACTTTCACTTGGGGAGTAAAATAAAGATAAGACAAGAATTCTAATATGGAGATACGTAAAGAAGCACCCGGTACCAAACACTCTCCCAATGCTTCCACAAGGTGATGGATCCCAGCCCCATAAACACAGTCCCGCTATGACCCTGATGCTGAATGGCTTCCTCCCACAAAACAGTCCAAACTGGTCGTATGAACTGGGTGTGACATGCTGATATCACTGGCAGCTCACCCACAGCTAAGAATGAAAATCCCCTCATTTCCCCCAATCTTTAGACAATTTAACCTCAGCCTCTGGGAGTCATACCTTGAGCTCCATCAGCAGGTTTGGCAGATAGGAAAGTAAGTAGAAGATCCCTGTATTCATGGGGTGGGATAGGGGTCACGCAGCAGCCCTTGTAGAGAAATACGTCTGTTGACATTTCCCCTGCCAAGAACCTGGAAGGCTTATGTTGCAGAACCCATCTTCAACTGTGCAAATGCAATGCACTGCAAACCTGTGGGTGTTTAGACTTTTGAAGGAAATCCACCTGGACAGCAGGTGGAGATGTTGCCCAAGCCTGAGGAAGGCTAACCACTGCCAGGCCACCCACCAGCTGTTTTCCATCTCCTGGCCTCTGAGATTCCTCTCCCAGTACAGACTAGGTTCCCCAAAGGAGCCAGAGGGATCTTCACAAAATGCAAATCAGATCACCTCTTGCAAAACGTTTGAAAACCTTCCATTGCTTTGAGATAAAGACCAATGTCCTCCCCCTGGCCTGGGACTCCAATGTGGGCTGGTACTTGTCAACCCTATTGGCTTCATCTAGAATACCCCACCATCCATCTCTGAGTTCCAACCACTCTAGCTGACCTCTGAGAGTACCTGGAAATAATCTGGCCACAGGACCTTTACATGCACTGCCCCTTCTTGTCTGGAATCCTCTACTCCCTGACCTTGCCATGAGACCTCAGCTCATGAGTCTCCTCCTGGGGAAACCTCAGACATACCCACCATCTGGGTCAGGTTTCATCATAATAAGCTGCCCCACAGTCATGTTCCTCCTTATGGAGCAGTTATCTTTTGTTTATAGATATCCTCTAGTATGCTTAATCTCTGTCTCCCCACTGGACTGTAGGCTCTAGGAGGATAAGCCGGGTATGTCTTGGCATATTACTATAGTGGTTACACGGAGCCTGGCACATGGTGGGTGCACAATAATTGGACACATGAATGAATGGACGTGTATGGGTGAAGAGGTGGATGAACGGATAGGTGGGTGGGTGGCTGGGTGGGTCACCGGCTTTTGTTGATATTGGTTTCTGAGATTGAACATTTTTATCAAGTAGCAAAGTTGAGATCATCAAAATACAAAACAAAAGGCTACCGAAGGATAAGAAATGCCAAAGTAGAAGCCGAACGAAACACCAACAATGATGCTGGCAGAGAGGAAGGCCCACCGATTCATTCATTTATTCATTCTTACAATGCTCTGAGCTCCTACAACACCCAGGCACTAGGATGGTGCTGGGGTAGCAGTGGGGTAACTCACTAGCTGTTGGGGGGTCCTCTTGTGGAGGGGGGTTTGGATTTGGATTTGGATGGAGAGGTCTCACTTGGTTTGACCAAGTTCTGGCCTGGAGTAACCCTGACCAAATACCTCACAATGCTTGACACCTACCACTTTGCAGGATCATACTATTGTTCTTCGTCCCCACGGGAGGGAAGTACAACATTTATGGGCAGAAGTCTGGAAGCTGAACTCCCCTTGGCCTCCAGCAGGCTGACATCTCTCTAGAGTGGGGGATGGTAGGCAATTACATTCTATTCCCATCTCAGACAAGCAACAACAGAGGACAGAATTTGGCTCGATGTATTTTGCTTGTAATGGGATACACTAATGGCATATTGGAAATTCACATTTAAAATACATCTCTCCTTTCTGTAAAATGAGATAGCATCTACCGATCCGGGAAAATGAATGTCTAACTTAAATCCAAGCCATGGGCTGGGAGTGCGGGCCCAGGCATGGTCCAGCATGTTCCAGGTGGTCCAGCCCATCCTGACACACATCACAGAGCCCTATCCCCTCCCCTCCACTCATTTTACTTCTTAGCAAAATCGTTACAGAGAATATTGAACTACCTTACAGAGACATATTTACTCCCCTTATCTTCCCTCCGTCTCTCTTGATTAAAAGCTATGTGTGATATTTGTAGTTATCAAACATCAATATTTGGCATGGATTTACGAAATGGAGATGCGGAGAAGAAAGGAATCTGACCATTTCTATAAAGGGTAAAACCCTGAGCAAACAGACCGCATTTCTTATTAGGGGCAGTAAAGAGCAGAGACTCATTTCAGAAGGGACCAGTCAGGCTGCACCCCAGCTGGCTTTGTGAAGCTGATGATCGGGGCTCAAAATTAGATTCCAGATTTCATCAGGAGAGCCAGCTCCCTTCTGAGGGTAGGGAAGGAGGTGAGGGGGAGAGGGGGAGAGAATCACATAGCCTATCCGACAACTATTACAGCTGGCTGGAAGGCAAACCTCCTCCCCAAGGAGCTAAGCCCAGCACTCAAACTGGGCAGAGCTGAAATACTAATGAGTTAACCTTTCCTTGGTGCCCACCCCTAAGGCTCTACCTATGTTAATTCATTTAATCCTCACAACAACCTGATGTACCAACGCCATTTTACAAACATGAAAAGTGTGGCACAGAGAAGTCCAGCTGCTTGCCAGGGCTTATGCAAGAAGGAAGAGACAGAGCTAGGGGGACAACGTCTGCATTTTGGTTCCAAGTGGAGTTCACATAAACACTGCACCACACTGCCCTCTGGGATTTCCAGGGCTGAGCTGCTTGCTCAGAATCCCTGGTATTTGGTGCCTAAGACCTGCTGCCATCCTGCAGGTATGCCTGCTTCGGGCCCCCACCATCACCGACCAGGGACACGGCCTTTGCCGAGTTAGCAGACACTCGGTGTGCCCCTCTGAACACTGGCCCCTCTGGGGTGTTATGACAACACATGACATATGCACTTAAAAGGCATGCAAGGGAGATTCATATTCAATGGTGTGAGAGTGATCTTTTGTACAACAGCTTTGGAAGATTTTGGGGTAGAATTTACTAAAACAAAACATGTGTCTACCATGTAACCAAACAAATACATCCCTTGGCATAGTCCCAAAAGAAATGGGCGCTTTTGTCCACCAAACAATGGGTACAAGAGTACACGTGCCCCAAAACTGAAAACAACTCAAATGCTCATCAACGATTCCAGACAATAACGGTATAATCAATGAAACGGGATTCCACAATTCAAAGTCAACAATTTAAAAAGAGCCACTACTGATTCATGCAGTGACAGAGCTAGACGTCCTGGGGATGCTGCTGAAGAGAAGTAGGCAGATGCACTTCTACTATGCAGTTCACATCAAGTTCATGAACAAGCAAAATCAGTCTTTGGTGACTGAAACTGAGGAGGGTAGTTGGGGAGCGGTAGTACTGACTTTGGCAGAAGCACAAAGAAGGCTTTTGGGGTGCTACAAACCAATAAGACTGATCCTTTCATTCACTCATGAGTTTTGTTAACAAGTATTTATTGAGTACGCCCTGTGTTTTAGACACTTCCTCAGGAGGTGGGGAGAGGACAAGACCCTCAATCCCAACCCGAAGTTGGATCTAACATTGGAAACCTGTCAGTATCACTGTGTCTTCAGGGGGCACAACCATCCTCAGGGATCTGGAAAAACCGCTCAATAGATTTCCCTCTTTTATCTGGCAGAAAGCGGTGGGCAGAAATGGCAGGGATGCCATTTCTCAGAGCAGAGCAGCAGACCTCTGCACTCCCTGTGCCCGAGGTCGCAAGCACCACTTAGCATTTCATCCTGGCAAGCCTGGCTTGCTTTAATCAGGATCACGTGGCCAAAATCATGTGCGACGTTTTGAAGGGAAAGAATTTAAGCCTCCATGTCTCACTGCCCCGAGTATCAGCTTTGTCCTTCTGCTCTTAATGCTGTTATCTCGTGCACACACTTGGTTTTCTGCCGAGCAGACACTATAGAAAGGCATATTAGCGATGAGAAGCAGAGCGTGCCTAGAAGCTGGGGTGCTGAGCTGCTGACCCTCTGCCCCCAAGGCCTGCTCTGACGGGGCGGAGGAGTGAAAAATGCCCAAGAGGGACCATGGCTTCCTCCAGTCACTCAGCTCTCAAGCCAGGTCCCAGGGAGATCTTTCTAAAATGCAAATTGGATCCAGATAAATCACCAGCTTAAAACCCTTCTGTGTCCCCACACCAATCACATCAAAACCTCAACTCCTGCCCATGATGGAGCACCAAGGCATGTCTGTTTCTCCAATATGCCCTCTTCTAGAATCTGAGTCAGACTGAAGTCCATGCCCATGACGGTCCCTCTACCTTGAACCCCTGGACCTCACAGCCAGTGTTGAGGATCCCCCTTGCCCATCAAGACTCTAAGTGTCACTTCCTCCATGGAGCCTTCTCTGACCACCTATTCATGCCACCACCGAATTTTGTATTCTGTCTCCACTAAAAAGCAATCAGATTATGCCTCAATTATGGGTTTGTTTGGTTTTTTTTTTAATTCATTGTTTTCATCCCCTCATTCACTGCAAGCCCTTTAAGGGCAGGGTCTGAGTCTACCTCATTTCTGTACCTTTGGACTCTTAACAGTGACTGCAAGAGAGTTTCAGAGAGGGGAGTGAAGAGAGGGGTATATGGCAAGGGTAAGTGAGGAGAAGTTGGTGAGGGAGTAAAGCCGGGATGGAGGACAGAAGGCATCCAGTGGATGGAGAAACTCAATGCAATGGAAGGACTTAGGAAAAATTTTTGAACAAAGCTTTTCCAGTGGATCTTGAAGGATGATTAGGAACTTAGTTAGCTGGGGGTGTGAGGGCAGTGAGTCAAGAAGAGGGGATAACCTGTGCAAGGGCCCACAGTCAGGGAATATGGTACATGGTGACAGGAGAGCCAAGGCCAGAGGAGTGGCAAGATGGGGGCCAAACCCCAAGTTTGCCATCAGAGTTTGCACTCTAATCTCACATCACATGGAGCTACTGAAGCATGCTCAGTAGGGAGGGTCATGGTCATGGTCAAGGAGAGTCATGGTCAAGCACCTGAGGCTGATCAAAGCACAGGACAGGTCAAAGCTGTTTATATAATCCAGATGTGCCATAACAAGTATAAACCAGAGTATTGGTCTGCTAGGGATATGCCAAGAGGAGAGTGGACAAATTCTGCTGACTTGAAACTGGGAGGAAGCTAGGGAAATGCAAAGGATGCTGGGGGATGGGAGGATAGAAATGCCCTTGAATAGACAGGAAGGGGAGCACTGGAGAGGCAGGGCAGGAGGCCGCTCTGTGTTGGCTGCTGTGAGTCCCCATGAGATACCTGGCATTGGGATGGCACCCATGCTCCCAATGTCCCCTAATTACTGATCATTAATAATTAACAGTACCAGTCTCTCCTTCTGGGGGCAGAAATGGCCTTAGCACCACTCCTGTTTGACGGGCATCTATACATGTGGTGTTACCTATTTCCCTGGTTACAGACATCACAACCTGGGATCAGGGGGTTGAGAGCTGAAAGAGCCTGGCAAACCTACATTTGGAAGGTAGATAAGGAAGCTGAAATCCTGGGAGGGCTGGAAGCAGAACCAGGGATGAAATCCAGCCCAATGCACCAAGGCTCCTGCTCATACATTCTGCTGCCTCTTGGAGTGTGAAACGGCACAGGCCTGTCAGCACTCACAGTGATTATGAACCAGAGCATAAATGACGAACAAACCTGCCTCAAGAAGAAACTGGCTCCTTTTCTTTCTTTCTCCACCCCACCCCCCCAGAATCTGGCATCAAATCATAGTCAATCACCAGCGGAAATAAAGGCTGGGTGATTGCGTGTGCATGCACAGAGGTGTGTACAAGGGAACAGGATGGTGTTTTCTTCCTAGACCTTCATTCACATCTATCCCTCTAAACAACACAGATCACTTTTGCTAAATTCCAAAAGGTGGCAGCATTTCATTAAATATTCATTTGCTGTGGAGGCTGCAGCAGGGAGTGTGCCACAGAATCGACACGGGGAGGAAGACACCCGGATGGCTGGGGGGGTCAGGAAGGCTGGAGAGTCCTGCACTGCCATGGGGGCTGCTGCATGGGGGAGTTATGAGCCCTTTAATGGGGGAGGAAGAGGAGGATGCTGACCGGAGAGCACTTGGTCCCAAGACAGGGAGAAAGTTGGATTTGTCTCTGGATTTCCATGAGCAACTATCTGGGGGTGGACAGAACCAAGTTTATGCCATAGATCATCCTTCTACTAGAGTAGGGGCAGGACCTGTGACTTGGCCCCTAACTGACAGAAAATGTGATGGAATGCCACATATGTGACTATATTAGGAGACACACACACACACATGACTCCATCTTGCTAGCATGCCCAGGAGACTCTCCTGGTGGCCCTGAGAAAGTAAGCTGCCAAGATGTGAACTGCCTATGAGGACGGCGATGTGGCAGGGAACTGCAAGGCAGCTTCTATGAACAGAGGACTTCCACCCTACCGTTGCAAGGAACTGAATTCTTCCAACAACCACTGGAGCTCAGAGGGGACCCAAGCTCCAGATGAGACCCCAATCTTGGCTGACACCTTGACTGCAGCCTTGTTAGAGCCTGAGCAGAGGACCCAGCCATGCATTTCCAGACCCTTGACACTTGTTAGCTGAGATAATAAACAGGTGTTGCTTTAAACTAAGTTACTGGCATTTTTTTGTGCAACAAAAGAAAGCAAACACCATGTCTTTCCACTTCAGAAGAGTAGAGAGGTTAGGAAATAGAGCTCAGGAATGAAGCAGACCTAGTAGGAACTTGGGCTCTGCCACTTAACTGTACTGGGTCTCCAAGAGAATCAAGAAAGAAAAAGTGAGAGTAATAATGTTCTTCACGCTGGGGCAGGGTCACCTCCATCCACTTTAGGACACATTTGCTCCCAGAATGGACTGTGGATCTGCAAGATTCTCACTTGGTTTCATTTCCTAACTGTCCCCCATCATGTGGCCATTTGGCCACAGATGACCCCAATATTTAAAGACAAGTATATGTCATGACTCCACCATGTCACCCCAATACAACCATTTCATGTGGCACCTAAGCAAAGACCTCAATTTGTTCTAATATTCAAAGAAAGGGTGGCTGTCTGAGATATACCAAGGGGTAGAAAGGCGTCCAACCTGTCATCCTCTAGTTATCCTTAACATGTAACTTTGACCAGGTATCATTTCTACCTTACCTGCTGATTCCAGAATCAACCCCACATCTGAGATGTTCCCAGAAATATTCCTTACACTACTAAACCAGGTGGTCCTATCCTCAGTGCAACCCAGCTAAGGAAACAGTCGAAACCAGATTAAGTCCCAGAAACACCACTCATTATCTAGGATACTCTGAGACTATTCCTCACCTGCAGAAATGGGGGTGGGGACAGTTCTTCCTTAATTGGGCTACTCTGGGGTATAAAGGAGATAATGCACTTGAAACACTCAGCACAATGCCAGATACTTCCTAGGTGCTCATAATGCTGGCTATCATTGTTATTATGTCCTGGCTCCTGGATGCCAGAGAATGGCACCTGCTGTATCCAGAAAAAGCCATTTCTGGGAAGTGGTACCCAAGTGGAAAGCCAGGGGTCAGAACTGGGGGGAGCTGGGTGGCAGCACAGGGCAGGGCAGTGAGTGGAAATGGTGGCGAGATGCCAAGGCCTAAGGCATTCTGGCTCCTGGAGCGGCCAAGGACCAAAAAAATCTGCCTCCAGGCCCTGCTTCAGTCCTGTGAGCCTCATTTTTCACTCTTCCAAGGGACTGTAGCATTTCTAGGACAATTAAGAATAAAACTTTAATAAAATGCCATCAGCTTCCCTGGGTATCCTCACTGAACAGCCCAGACTCACTGCTTAATTTTATAAATAGTCATTACCAACATTATTATTATTACTACTCCTGCTATCAAGGAGAATAACCACTCACTGTAAAAAAAATAAATAAAACTGGAAGAGTCCAAAGAAAAATGTAAAACCACCAATTTAGTTGAATTCCCCATCTGCCTTTCTGACACCTCTCTCTGCATTCAGAGAAAGGGAGATATATGAATATAATTGCACATAATTGGAATAATATGATATATGCGGTATTTCTCACTCAACAATATGTCATGAGCATCTTTCCAAGTCCATAAACATAAATCCTCACCACGAAATTCTAGCAGCAGCTTGAATTGGACTTTATGGATGCATGTAATTTACTTAAACAATTCCTTATTGATGGATATTGAGGCTGTTTTTTTATTATTATTATTTTTTTGCTAATACAACCATCCCTCAACAAATAGACAAACACAGCTTCTCATACTCATCCATTCATCCCCGAGGTATAAATTCTTAGAAGTGTCATTACTGCATCGGAGTGAACATGTTTTACACTTTGAAACCTGTGAGACAGGCTGCCGCCCAGAATTGTTGGTCACCAACGTGCTGCCAACAACGTAAGTCACAAAAATGACTGCTTCTACCTATGACTTATTAGGCTAGGAAGCTGACCCATGGATTCCAGCCAGAAGGACCCAGACTGGCAGCACCGTGAAAGTCAAAGGTGGAGAAGGAGGAACGGGTTAGGGTTGTTGATCTCAGAAAACCTCTGAAGTTTCTCTAACAGGACAGCATCTTCGCTTCCAGTAGAGAGAACCCATCATCTTTAATGAGGTGGGACTCGGGGCCAGGGAATAGCTAACCCAATCCAACAATGCTGAAAATCAAGGGGGTGCTCTTCTAAGATCCTGACACATGGAGAGATCTAAAGGCACCTTTGGCTCTATTGTGGACAATGAGCACTAAAGTGGAAGGTTTTCTCCCCACTTTTCCATCCTTCCCTTTAAAAGCTCCTGCAGAGCAAGGCCACATTCAAGACTCTGGTGAGTTGCTTCCCTGTTCCATGCTTAATTTTTCTACCTGCAAAATGGGTTCAGTATCTTTAGGTTTCCTTCTCACAGATGTGGCATGATGCTACAGGACATGGTTATTCTAAGATTATGAAAAGTGTGCTAGCCAGCCTCCAAAAGGGCCCCCAGTGATCTCTCCCCTCTGGGTATCTCCATTCATGTGTAGCCGTCTGCCACAATTTCATTAGGGTTGGTTTGCATGAGGGACAGAATATGGCAGAGGTGACAGTACGTGGATTCTGAGGAGAGATCATAAAACACATCACAGCTTTTGCCTTGCTCTCTCCCCCTGCTAGAGAGCCATGTCAGTAGGACACTCAAGTGGCTTTATGGAGAGGTCCACATTGCAGGAGCTGAAGCCACCCACCAGGAACAAGGCAGTCTAAAAGTGGATGCCCCAGCCCCACTCAAGCCTGTGGATGAAGACAGTGCCAGCTCGGGCGAGACCTGAACGAGAACCAGTCGTCTAAGCCGCTCCCGGATTCCTGAGCCACAGAAACTGTGAGACAATGTTTGTCCTTTTAAACCATCAAGGTGCAGTGTACTTTTTCATGTGCCAGGACATAAAATCCTCTTTCCTGCTCCGTGAATCATTTCCCTCTCTACAAAATGGGAAGACATTGCACAGACATGCTGTGGAGTTACAGACGATGACAGAGTCAACCAGAGAGGGAGGCCAGGCTGTGTGACCTTGGGCATATTCTGTACTTGGTTTTCAGTTTCCTCACCCAAAAAACGAAGACAGAAACAGCACTTACCCGACGGGGTCATTGAGGGGACTGACTCAGCACCGAGAGGAAACACTTGGTTGGATGTCAGGTGGGACAAGAAAGCCAGTAGTGTGACTATCACTTCTCAACATTTTTCATCTTCCTCCTCCATTCAGCATCACAGATAGACACACTTCTTTCAGGTGGTTCAGCAATGAGTTTATAATAAAACTCCAGCTTCAAAAGTCATTTGGGGGGAACAGACAGAGGCCAAGGGGCGGGTCCTTCGAGGGTCCAGTTTGCACCCAGTATCAGCATAGACTGGGAACACACCAAACACGGACACACACACAGATGCCGACCAAGGTCACATCAATGTCCTTTGATAAAAGAATTTACTCTCAGCCATTCTCTTATCACCACTTGCCACATCTACGTATTACCTCCACACTGTTCTTCATCTGCACTCTTTTCTAAGTCAACTCACATCTTTAAAAACATATTTTCCAAAAAAATTTTTCATAGTGCTACCATAAATGGAAAGCCAGTATCGCTTGCTGTAAATAAAGATAATCATGAGACCAAACACATCGTGACTAATACAAATGTGCCCCTTCCAATCATCTCACGGTCACCAGCTATCAACAAACAGAACACGCTTTAGGACTGCACCACATAGCTACCACATCCCAGAGAGGACAAGCAGGGATGTTTCTGGAACTCTAAGTGCAGGGAGCATCCCTGCCCCTGTATACCTGGTGACACAGGCAAGGGGCACAGGAATTCATTTCTAGCACCATCCACAGTCCTTTGCCCTAATGACCCAAATTCCACACCATCATGTGGGCCTTTCAAGCCACTCATAGGCATTCCGGTCTCTACCGTGGAATCAATCAAATGATGTTAAACTTCCTTTCATTTTCCCACCACCGCGGGATCCATCTCTGTATCAAGAAGCAAAGAGACCAGCGCATGGCCCTCTGCCAGTCACTGTGCCCCCAGACCTGTCCCCCAGGTAGGCCGGGCCCTTCCCCGAGGGAGGTGTTCAGCTTTCGTATCATGTACTGCGAAACACGGGCTGAGACTCTGGCCCCACATGTCTCCTAATAGAAATTCTGTGAGTGCCCAGGAACATTTATTCCCCTCAAACACAGTTACTCCTCCAGCAAGATCAGTTTCAGGTAAAAACCAGTCCCGGTGATTGATGACGGAGACCAAGAAGGCTGAAAAGGATGCAAAAGCAGTTTCTGAGTCTAATCTGTTCAGCAAAATGCTTCTACTTACTGAGTCTTCTGGACTGTTCCTGGCACTGGAGAGGAGGGCGGAGTTCTCAGATTTGTAGTCCTGGTAAAAAGAAAAAACAAAAACAGGTGGGGGAACCCATATTGAAGACAAAATTCCAATCTGGAGTAACCCAGGGTGGCATGACCCCCAGTCTCTCGCCACATTTACCCAAAGGACTTTCTCTCCTTCTCTCTGGCCCCCTCCAGGAGGGGTCTAGGCCTGTACTGCTATTACAGCAGCCCCGAGGCACATAGGACTAATCTGACTGAAACGTGCTGTAAGTACACATTACCTGCTGGATTTTGAAGGCACTTGTGAGAAAAATAAAATGATTGTAAAATCTCATTCATACTCATACACCATCAATATTTTACACTGATTACATGTTAAAATAATATTTAAATACCTCAAAATAAAGAGTTGTATTTAAATTCATAAATATACTATGAATATTTGAAGTAAAACATAGTATAATTAATTTCATCTGTTACTTTTTAATGTGGCTACTAGAAAATTTTGACTTCCATGTGTGGCCCTCCTGATGCCTCTATCAGGCAGCCCTGGCTAGATTCTTCTCTGAGCGTGCATACTCCACCCTAGCTGGAGGGCCACACCCAGCTGCCCTGTGGCGGGTGCAGGTTGCCTTTCCACTGCGTCACCCAGCAACAGATGCCGCTCCTGGAGTGCGCACACTATTGTGCCCTTTTTGCTCTCTGTGTGCTTTGTTCTTTAACCCTCACAAGGATATCAGAAACAGGTCTCAATCTCAGCCCCACATTATAGTTACAGAAGCACAGAGGCTGAGAACCTGTCCAAAGTACCCCAGCAGGGATGCGGGCGAGCCAGGGCTTGGGCCCCCATGTGAACAGACGGATAGCTGTCTTGCTGTTGCATTCTCCCTCTGAGACCTTTATCTACTTCTCCATGAGGCACATAAGAGCTTGTGACAGTCACCATCGGACTCTGGGGAGCTGCTCCCACCTCAGAAGTGGCAGCAGTGCCTAAAGCTCCAAATTGTCATTAACTGAACATTACAGGGGTTTGACCTGAAGTCACCTCTTCAACCTCCTGGGCAGAGACAAAGCAGTCTATGCTTTCACGCACAAGCGAGGGAGACAGAGATATAGACAGAGACCAAGAGATCAAAAGAGACAGAGGACGAAAGACAGGAAAAGAGAGAAACAGAGAGCGAAGAAGCAGCCTACTCTCTAGCACTAGCCACAAGTTACTCAGACCCATGCACGGAGTTCTGTCAATAGTTCATGCACACCAATAAGACAAACACCTCTTGGTATTTCCCTTTTTTGCAGTTTTGCCGTAGACACTGGTCATGGAAAAATCCAACGACCAGAAGATCAAAATCGTCCTTGTATCCTTCCGTCCTCTATGTGGAGCATGGTCCCCCACCCGCCACTCCCTCAGTTTACTGAAATGATTAATGAATTGAGGGAAGGAGGCAAGGAGGGAGGGAGAGAGAGGGAGAGAGCGAGGGATAGAAGCACAAATCATGGCTCCCCTTCCAGAGACTGCCTAAAGCAGCAGCCTGGGAGGGGAGGGAAGGGAAAAGATGTTGCCAAAGGCACGATTTTGCAAACAGATGCACAAATGTCTTTGGCCTGAGAATCGCTGTTGTTTCTGCTTTCCTTCTTGGCCCCATTTTACATATGAGCCAACTAAAAACTACACTTGAATGAGGAGTTCAGGTCCATAGCAGATCTCACCTAATTGACAAAGGTCCAACTGTTACAGATCCCCTGGTGGGCTTGTCTACTGAGTGGTCATCTCTTTGAAAGGGACTCAGCCCCATGACTGGGCCAGGTGACCCATCCCCCTGCCTACTTCCACCTGGTCTAGGGATGAACACCTGCCCAAGTAGCACCAACCAAGGACTCATTCTCAGGAACAGGGATCAAGATACTGATCTTGATCAAGATCAGTATCTTGAGACGGTCCTTGGGCTCCAGGGGTCCAAAGCACTTGTGTTAAAAGCCAGTATTGGCTTCATAGCAACCAACACCCTGGGAAAGTGAAGTTTGGATCAAGCTGAAACTAAGCCTTTCAGAGGAAGCTGACCAGAACAAAGGAGAAAAAAGGCCCCAGGCAGGCCATTCCTACCACCATGATGGGCCTGGAAATAGTCTCAAGTACGGAAACACATTCAAATATGATCTTACATGGGAACCTTGTCACCTGAGGAACTCCTATCCAGCTGCCACCCGTAGAGACTTCTCTCCTTCTCTTTGTCTCTTCCTCACTTCTCAACCCTCTCCCACCAGCCAGCAGCCCAGGCTCCCACTCAGCTGATTATCCCTGGTTGTGGTACCTCCACTTCATGTTAACTAGTTGGGTGCCTTCATCTGAGAGATGGGGACAGCACCAACTCAGTCCATTCTTCTCAGAAAACTTTCTGACATCTTTAGACCTTTTTGTACCCTGTAACTGTATACATACCCATTTGGATTAGCAGCCCTCACCCTTGTAAACACAGTCCCTGTATTATCCTGAACAAAGCAGCAGACTCTACACCTAGTCCCCCATGTCTGTTTGCATCCTTACCTTGAACACAGTGACAAGCACAGATGTAGGATCTAAGCCAGAAACAGATAAGAGATAGTATCTCTCAAACAGAGGAGAAAGAGTGGTTGTCTGACATTGTTCTGGTTTCCAGAAAGCCTCACTTGCCTCCCTGAGTCCTTACAAGAAACCTCTACATCTTTCAACTCAAGCTGGTACATCCTAATGAAAATTTTTCATTAGGAAAGAAAAGATCTGACTATCTAGGTCTAAGATCTGACTTCCCAGGTCATGGACTACCACAACCCTAAGCAACCTACAGTTGCTGCCCACTTCCCTTTGTTCCAAGTACAGATGACCCCTTCCCTGGGCCTCAGCCCTATTCGTGGAAGTCCAGTATTTTGCCCTTGGAATTTTCATCCTCCTGTGTCTTGGTTTACAGATTTTGAAAGCTAGGACACGAATCACCAATGGTGAGAACTGGGCCAGTTCAAACAATGATCAAGCCAGAGAGCCCCACAGGTCCATCCTGCATCATCCTCTAGGGGATTTGGTGTGAACTGGTGTCAGCTCCCAAAGAATATGACAGACAACATTAGAATGTCACATCCTTTGCATAAGAATGACCTTTAAAGAGTTTATCCTTCAGATTAACAGAAGGCAAAGACCACAGCTAAAGAACAGAAATTATGGTGTGAGTTGGGATCATGGTGGGTTCCCATGGATGGAACTAGTAAGGCCTATAGGGATCTCGATTGGGAAAGACAGGTGGGGTCAGTTCATTAACTGTTTACCAAGCTCCCTGGGCCCACTGTACCCAAAAATGTCCTGACCACAGTGGTGTGATACACCTGGAGAAGTCTGTATGCTGAGAGAAACAAGGAAGGCTGAAGAGCCTACCAAACCAGATCGTGACCTCTAAGTGATCACAGACAACAGGCCTCTCTACAATGCTGAGGAGGCCGCATTTGCCAAGGCAAAAAATCAGAGTCACTCCTCCATGTGTGAATCAACTGGAGGACCTAACATAATCAAGTAGTGTAGCTTTTTATCATCTCAGAGTACTGAAGACCTTTCTAATTATGACCCAAAGCTAAAAGCCATTAAAAGGGGCACCTGGGTGGCTCAGTCTGTTAAGGGTCTGCCTTCAGCTCAGCTCATGATCCCAGGATCCTGGAATTGAGCCCTGGGTTAGGCTCCTGCTTCTCCTTCTGCTGCCCACACTGCTTGTGCTCTCTTTGTCATATAAATAAATAAAATCTTAAAAAAAAAAAAAAAGACTTTCAAAAAATAAATAAAAGCCATAAAAAATGAATAAAAATTTCAAGTAAAATATATTCTGTGTGAAAAATAAGGCCATAAAGTGTAAGACAAAGGACAGTATAAAAAATATATATAACTCACTGAACAAAGGGGTAGTTTCCTACACTTATAAAGAGCTCCCTCAAATAATGAGAAAACATCAAAGGAAGTCAAAGGAAAAATACGAGCAAGGGTGATGCACAGCTCACAAAGCAGATGGTGATGCAAACGTCTGTTGCACACATTAAAAGATCCTTGACTTCACCCATAATAGAAGAAATGCAAATTAAGATGATGCATTATTTTTTTACTGAGATTGGCAAAGATGAAGGCTGAGCCAGGTAGCAAGCTGGTCAGAGCGTGAAAAACCATGTGTTCTAATACACAGTGTAAGTACACATTGGTCAACATGTTAAAACTTGGTAATATTTGAACTAGCATTTCTATGTCTTAGAATTTCTGCTATGGAGTGTCTGCACATGTGGAAAATGACCAATGCCAAGGATATGCGCCAAAGCATATTTTTTAAATTACAAAATATTGGGAGCAACATAAATTTCCATTATTCAGAGACCAACTAAATCAGTCATGATGCATCCAGAAATCTTCAGGAAAGATAATGAGGCAGCTAGATAGGGAATGATAGAGGAAAACAGTAAAATGCAGAGTGGTTCATATAGTATGCCACAATCTGTTCTTTGTTTTAAGATTATATGCATATATAGTGTATGCACTGAAATCTCTTGAAGATGGATAAGAAACTGGTAAAAATAAATGGCTAATTTTGGAGATAGGAGTTAGTTGGCTGAGCAGAATTGAATAGTAGGGAAGTGGGGATTTTATGCTTCTGACTCTTGTATATTCTGGGCATGTATTTTTAATGAAAAATTTTTACTCTACCTCAAAATTTTTATTTTGAAAAGAAAATAATTTAATGGAATAACATATGGCTGTACTAGCAGAACCCTTTGGGTAGAGATTCATTTCTTGACATTTTCTGAAAAAAAAAAAATTTAGCTCACATTATGTGGTAAATGATTTGGAGTTGCTTTGGAGGACAAGAGCCCTGTCAATGTGGTCTGAATGCAGAAATGCTGGCATTAGGGGGAATGCTTTAAAGGTTTTTACTTGGACATTCAAGTATGTGGCACACGAATTGCACTTGCCCCTTGTGTTCCCAAGGCAGGCAGTACTAATGGAGCACGGAATTTTCCTGCTGAGCCAAGAGGTGCAGTTTCAAACCCATCCCGACACAGTCAGCAACGCTAGCCATCCCTGCATACTGATGCACCAGCTGAAATCAAATCCCACCTCTGAGTTGGACAGCCACATGACAAAGCCCAGAAATCTGGAAGCAGGGTCTCCATTCGCATGGTTCCTTGGCACCTCCACCTGGGCCTAGGTCAAGTTTACAACACAAGTCTCCCACCACCACTGTTCTCTGCCACTGCCCAGCAGCATGGCAGTGAGGCAGCCAACTTCCCAAGGCCCATCTTCTGTAAATGTCGCCTGGTACCTACCTGCTACCCCCAGATCAAATCACACAGGGCCCTTCTGAGAAAATGCCCGTTAACCTTCAGCAAGGAACTCAGCTCCCTCGTTTCCCCCAACTTAGAGAATTCCGTGTAAATGTCAGATTAAGCTCTTCAGTCCTCTGCTTTTAAAATGAGAGATAAAATTTAGCTCCCTATTCCCAGATGTTAAAATCTCTGCTTCTCCCCAGGGCAAAGAAATCAATGTGAGTAAGCTCTGTATTTTTTTTTTCCCCTTGGAACACGACCACTTCCAGCAATTTATTTGACTGACTATGCCTTCTATTACCATGTAAATTGTTTCAGACTGCAGGAAAAAAAAAGTATTAATCTCCTCTCAGTAAGTCATAAAATAAAGAAATCAATTTCAAGGTCAATTTAGCCCAAATAACACCTGCTGCCCTTTTTTGTAATATGCAGACTCCTTTGAAACACTAGGCTGTTGTCTAAGGCATCAGTATGCAGCCACGGAAAATCGGGTTTCACATCAGTCAGGGCAGCACCAGCGGAGACCCTGGCACTGTGGCCCAATGGCACAGAGTGTGAATTTGGAAAGGACAGGGTTAACAGGATTCAGCAAAATGTCCCTCTGCAGGCCAGGACCAGAAAGTAGAAGAAGAGCCACAATGAGGGTCAGATACAGTTGGGTTTAAGGCAGGACTGTGGCTGATCTGCTGTGTGACTCTGGGAAGGTTACTTAATCTCCCTGAGCCTCAGAGTCTGTATCTGTAAAATAAGTAAAATGAGGGAAGAAGCTGATCTTACAGGACTCCTCAATCCAGTCCGTTGTGGACGTTGTCAAAGTTTAGACACTCTACAGAGAACTGGCCTAGGTAGCCGAGTGTATTTAGCTACTATTTATCAAAAAAACAGCTCTGGAGTCTTGACTGCGAGCACCCAAATCATCTTTCTTTCACTTGTTAGCCACATGAAATTGGATAAGATACTGAATTCCTTCAACCAGAAGATGGAAGTAATCTTTCTATTTCTAGAAAGAAGGAGCTGCCATCCTCAACTAATGGACAAGTAATCTCGACTCAGGAAGGTCAAGTGACTCCCCTCCGGATGCACAACTTAAATAAGAAGGTGGCTCCCGGCATGAACCCCGGAACCCAGCCCCTGCATCCAAAGCCACCTTGCCACCCCCTAGGCCACAGTGCTTCCCAGTGTTCCTGGCGCCGTGGTGGTGAAGGCATCACACAAACCCCAGGACCTCAGGCAGGAGGTGGCCGTGCACATGAGACTTCCTCTCACTAACCCTGAAGGTGAAGAGGCATTTCCATGGCACATTTCTATTCCCTCTGCCACCATCCCACACACAAACCCAGCCATAAAGAGGTCACAGAATGGAGCCAGCAGCTTCTCACTGGCAGACCAGGGCCTGGAAGACTAGGGAAGCCCAGCTTTTGGACCTCTCTCATCAGGTGTCACTTATTTCTCCTCACCCTGCCCTGGCCCCAGCCTCACCTGACCTCTGTCCTCATGTAATCTTAAGTTTTTCTTCTATACTCAGGTGACCCCTAACCCTCCTCTCTCCATTTCTACAGCCCTGTGTTCCCACCTGTTCATCTAATCAGCTACCAAGCTATACTGCCCTACCTAGGAGATGCTGTCACCTGTGAGGTGCATCCCGGTGCCCATGCCTGAATTCAGATCACTTCCACTGCAGTGGCTTCCACCAAGGCCTCCTGGACTCCATTCTCTCCCCACGCCCCCCACCTCATTCTCTATTCCATACCACTGGGATTATCTTCAAGTATAAACCAGTTCATGTCATTCCCACTCAAATACCCTTCCAGCCCCCCATGTCACTGGAACACTGCCGAGTGCTGCCCATTGTTTACGTGGGGACACACTGAGGACCACAGTCCTTAGGTATCCCACTTGGTCATGAGGATATTGAGCAGACCACATCTGGCAAAGTGCAGCTACACACTGATACGACTACAGATGCCTGGACCTCCTAAAATATCATGCCAGGAAAGCAAAAACCACAGCTAACTGAGCATTTACTATGTGCTTCAATGTAGGACCACACAGCTAATTAAGTGGAGGAAGCTGGAGAGGGCTTGGGCTCTGTGCCACAATATCGGTTCACGTTTTGACAATTTTATTGAGATAAAACACACATAACATACCATTCATTTCATGTGTACCATTCAGTGGTTTTTAGTATAATCAGATACATGCAACTATCCCCACAGGCATTTTTAGAGTATTTCATCACCTCAAAAAAAAAAGAAAAAAAATCCCAGGGTGCCTGGGTGGCTCAGTGGGTTAAGCCTCTGCCTTCAGCTTGGGTCATGATCTCAGGATCCTGGGATCAAGCCCCGCATCAGTCCCTCTGCTCAGCGGGGAGCCTGCTTCCCCCCTCTCTCTGCCTGCCTCTCTGCCTACTTGTGATCTCTCTGTGTCAAATAAATAAATAAAATCTTTTTTTTTAAAATCCCATTTAATTACCACCCCTGCCCCTCTAGACCCCACTAATCTGCTGTCTCTATCAATTTACCTCTTCTGGACATTTCACATCAGTGCAATCAAACAAGATGCAGTCTTTTGTGACTGGCATAATACTGTCAAGGTTGATACAAGTAATACCACATATCAGGCCTTCTTTCCTTTTATAAAAAATGGCTCAAAAATATTACATTATATGGGTAGACCACATTTTGTTTATCCACTAATCTGTTCAGGGACATGTGCATTGTTTCTGCCTTTTCGTTATCATGAATTATGCTGCTATAAACATTTGTGTAAATGTTTTTGTGTGAACGTATGCTTTTCATTCTCTTGGGTATACATCTAGGCGTTTGTCAGAATGCAGGAATTGTTAGTCCTGTGCTAACTCTATGTTCGATTGCTCAAGGAAACACAACACTGTTTGCCACAGGTTCTGTACCATTTTATATTCCTATCAGCAGTGAGTGTGTGAGGGTCCCAATTTCTCCACATTCTCTTCAACACTTGCCATTACCTGCATTTTTTATTCTAGCCGCTCGAGTGGGTGTAAGGCCATAATGGACTGTGGTTTTGATTTGCATTTCCCTGATGACTAACAATGTCCAGCATCTTTTCATGTCCTTTTTGGCCATTTGCATATCTACCTTGGAGAAATGCTCATTCAGATCCTTTAACCATTTTTAAATTGGGTTTTCTTTTAATAATTGAACTTTAAGACTCCTTTATATATTGTGGGTACAAGTACCTTATGGATATATCACTTGCAAATATTTTCTTCCAGTCTTCAGGCTGTCCGGCCACTTTTGAACAATGTTTAATACTAAAGCAGTTTTGTCAAGTCTGTTATGATAAGAAACCAGTGGGGTAGGTCACACACTTTTTCAGTTCACTTTCCCAGCTCCCACTGGGGGGTTAACACCTGGACACATGTTTTGAGGGCCTCAATTGAACCCACTCAACACACAAACAAAAAAATGCCAGGATTTAGCCCTGTACAAATCATGGCAGAGTCTCTGGAAGTGAAACAAGAGTTTTGATCGTTCTTAAATCTCCCCAGGTGATGACAATGTACAGGTAGGCTGTGAACCTCTGGTCTAAGCCCTGAGTAAATGCTGTCTTTGTCCTGCAGGGGGCTGTCTTTGGAGGAATCAAGGTCAGCCCACTGGGTGGCAGGGCATCCGCAAGTAGCAGTGCCAGATTTCCCACCATGAGGTCATGTAGTTCTCATTTACTATGGTAGCTCCTACACCTCTAAATGCTCTCTCAGAAGAGAAGCAAGTGAATCAAGACCTAGAATGCTCACCAAGAAAACAACAGCTAAGTGCCTGGATCTGGGACGATGTCTGCAAAGGTTAAAAATCCCAAACAGAGTCAAAAGATAGAAACAATCCAAATGTTCATCAAGGAATGAACGGGTAAACACAATATGGTCTATCCATGCAATAGAACAGGATTCAGCCATAAAAAGGGATGAAGTTCTGATTCACGCTGCAACCCAGGTGAAAACAAACTAAGTGAAATAAGCCAGATATTAAAGGCCTCATATTGTATTATTACACTGGCATGGAGTCTGTAGAGACAGAAAGTAGACTAGGGGTTTCAAGGGGCTAAGAAGAGGGGGAATAGGGAATAGTGCTTTGTGGATTCAGTGTTTTGTTTGGGAAGATGAATGTGCTTTCGAGGAAGAGAGAGGTGACAGTTGTCCAATATCATAAAAGCACTAAATGCCACAGAATCGTTTGCTTCAAAATGCTTAATTCTATAATTATTTTACTCCATTTTTTTTTTTAAAGACCAAATAAATTCCAACCAACCCAAACCTCTATTCCTTTTTTGGTGCCTCGACCATATTTTCTTTTCAGATAAAATAAATATATAAAACCACAGGCTTTGACATACATCTTGTACAATCAAGAGAAGCTTTCTCCTCTACTCATCTCAGAAGGCATTAAAATTAATAGGGTCTGAATCAGGAACGTCTAATAGGGTTACCAACTCACTGAATCAAAAAACAAGCATGGGCGATAACAGAACCGCACCCCCCCAATGCAATGAGAATCTCAACCTCACATCACGAGTGAGGCACAGTTAACTATGGCCTCCCAGCCCATCTGTGCTGCACGGGTGGCATCTGACGCCCGAGGGTAACTGCCACTCAGGAGAGAACAGCCCACGTGCCCGTGCTTCCATGCGAGGGGAGATTTTGAAAATAGAAGCTGGAGAGGAATGGTAAAAACCAGTCTGGGAGAGAAATAGCACTTCATTGCGGTGCCCTTGTGAGGAAACTTACAGTATGAAAAATGTCCATTTGCACGTAGGCAACAATGTCTGAAAGAGACCTAATGAGACAAGGGAAGGCAGCACATACAGAAATCTCTGCAAAAATTCTAGGAGACGCCGCATGGAGATAAAGGAGGGCATTAGTGATGCACGATGAAACTCGGACATTTTTCTGGCTCAGATGCTGAACACAGCACTCAAGTTTTTCCAAGGACGAGAACAGCATGAGGCTGGTGAAGGAGACATGGGTTATTACAGGAGCTTTTGCAAGATGAAGTCGGGGAGAATGGCAAAACAAGTGAAGTGTTAAATAAATACTTCCTGAATGGAATCACAAGGGAGAACACTAAAATTAGGATGTCTGACAAGGGCTTTTTATCCAATCTGCTCAGGATTTCTTCAGGGTTCCTGAGAGAGAAGTTGTCAGTGACCCACTTGACATCACGGGCCATTTATGCAGAAATGGGATAGCTGGAGCACGGAGCTCGGGCCAGGCTGATTACAGGGATTGGACCGAACTCGGTGTGACTAGGAATGCCTACGGCAGCCCTGAGACAGTCCTGGAGTCAAGTACCTGCAAAGAAAGAGGTCACCAGCCAGAGGATCACTGCGCTGCAGAGGCTAAGAGCACAGGTTCTATATTCAGGCAGCCAGGCACCGGAGATCTTGCTCTATCTTTTAGTAAATGGACAACCTAAAATGATTCACTCTACCTCCCTGTGCCTTGACTTTCCCATCTACAGAATGGAGTAACAGCTTCATTGAAGGGCGATGTTAAAGGAGACAATCATAAAATCCCATTAAATTGTTAACTTTCATCATCCCAACTTACAGAAAGGAAACTGAGGCCCAGAGGGGTTAAACAGCATTCATGGATGTCCTTAACCTATGTATTGGCTTTCGTTGTATGTGTGTGGCATTCTGTGGCAAGAACTGTGTGTGAAACATATCATTTGATCTCTCTTAACAGCCTAAGAGGCTCAGAAGCCAGGCTGGACCTCTCCCTAGCTGTATGACACTGTGTATATCCTATAACTTCTCTGTGCCTCAGTTTCTTCCTCTGATAAAATGGAGTTAATAACAGCCATTTCCCAGAGGACTGCTGTGAGACCAAATGAGTTACAGTGTGTAAAGGTCTGAGAACAGAACCTGGCAGATTCCAATAAATGTGACAATCCTATCATCGGCGATAAGAGCTCATCTTACAAAGGAGGCCCATAGAGGGTAAGCAAATTGCCCAGACACATAGCTGATAAGGGAAGCAGCTGTGTGACTATAGTTCCTGCTCCTCTTTCCGAGTCACTCAACAGGCACTTGGGGATTAAATGGCCACTGTCTCTCCCAGGAAATTTCCAGGCCTACCTGAGACAAAACATGGTGTAGAGATTAAGACAATGTGCTTTGGACTCAGACAAGCCTGGCTTCAAATGCAAGCACTGTTCTTGATTTTTTGAAGGTCCTTTCACCTCTCTCTTTTGGACTCCTCACCTCTAAGGGAGTAGAGGAGCAGAGATCATAATAGCACATCAATTACTCAATTCATGGCAACCATCAATGCTGTGTGCTGGCCCTGTGTGGAAGGTGAAACACTGATTTTGCTAAGCTGTGTTAGGGGTCCTTTCACTCAGCTGCTCTGGAAACATCCAGAGTCCTTGCTGAGATGCCCATCCTCTTCATCAGCCCATCTCTATCCTGTGCCCCACGTCCTGTCTGTCTCCATGGCCCTCTGACAGCAACAGCTTCATGAGAATGTGGTCTGATACTCAGGGGACCCGGGTGTAAGCCTAGTGCCCAGGATTAGGGCTCCCTTGAGACTGCCTCTCTGCAGAAGAGGGAACCGTCAGCTCTTTTAACAGGGAAATAATTGCAAGTTTGAATGTGGGTTCGATGCTGAACAACTGCAATTAGAAGCTGCCTTCTGTTCGGAACAACTGCTGCTAAAATGTAATCCCCGCGTCGTGCATAAACCCCAAATGAGTTTCTCAGCTTTGCTTTCAACTACACTGACTACATTAGAACACTCTCAGTTCCTTTCCTGAAGCTCACATTGCTTCCTACTGCTTGCAGGCAAGCCAGATGCCTTACTTGAGCCATAAAGGCTGTGGGTATAGTCTGCCCCTACTCACCCTCATCCTCCTCCTCCACACCTTACCCTTGCACACTTTGAGCTCCAGCTGCACCTACTCTCACCCTGACCTGGGAAGCTTTTTAGTTCCTGTCTGCTATTGAACTCCTATACATGCTTTCCATTTGCAATCCAAACACCTCCTCCAGGAAGCCTTCTGTGATGCACCACACTAGATAAAGACCCCTGTGATGTATTCTTATAGCATAGGGTACATTGTGGCACTTCTGAAAGCTTATGATTATTCAGTTGCATTAGTTACTGGCATTATTTGCACCATTATTAATAGGATGATGACCTCCCCCACAGAACTGTGTCCCAACCATGTCTCATGGATGCTGCTTTGTTCTACCCCCAGCACAGCCCCCACTGACACACAGCAGGTACTTCATACACATGTGTTGAATGAACAAGTGTTTAATCATGCAAACGGCTTATTCTATCTAACAAGTACAATCTGCTAGAGGTAGAGGCTGTGTCTTAGCCATATTTCTATTCCTCAGAGAACATAGCACAATCCCTAGCATATAAGAGGTACTCAGTCTGAATCAGCATTTTTAATCAGGCTCATGCTTTAGTCCCTATTTTCATTTTTATCAGGAAAATACAAACTCAAGTCCATGGAAGCGCTAGGATCCAATCAAATGAAATCTCTGAGGATTGCTAGCATGGGTATTTGACCTTGCCTAGGAAAGCAAAATGACCCTTCTATCTCATCAAAAAGAAAAAAAAAAAAATCCTAGCTCTGCCCACCGTGATATTCCCTGAATCATCACAGCCTACAGACCTCCTCAGAGGAGGAGTTGAGATAAAGAGAAACTCCCCTCACTTGGCTGGTCCCAGGCAAGCTCTGTTGTCACCACTCCAAGACTGGGAAGTGACAAGGAAGGACCTGCCTCCATGTATACTGTTCTAGGCTCTGCCTTTTGAGGAATGGGATCATTAAGATGGGTTATGACATAAATGTAATGCCATCTGCTCAACAGCTTCCTGCCTCTGGGCTGCCCTTGGCTGGAATGCCACCAATTTACCTTTAATTAAACCCAAGTGTGGTTGTCCCCAAACCCATTGGCCAGGAGTAGGATCAGGAGGCACTGTCCCAAGAGCAAAGTCAGGTCAACTTCAGACACCATGGAAGGTAACATTTCCACCTGCTCCCCAAAGATGCCACACACGAGGAGCTCAAGACCCACATAAAGTAGACGTTTGGAAGCTAAGAGCCTCCCAAAGAGAATAACGAGTATTAAAGCAGGACCAGCTGGAGGAGGCAACCCAGCCGAGCAGCCCTGGCCTTGGTCTAATGCCTGCCATGCTGGCGGCCTGGCATTGATCAGCCTCCAAGTCACCCGGGTGATTAAGTGGGGAAGTCTGAACCACCACAGGGAGAAGGAGCCACTTCTCTCAGTCCTTGAGAAGATCTGCAAGCTCAGTGGGCACTTATCCCAAGGAAATGGTGCCAGGCAAAGCTGAGACCCACGCAGCTGGGGATGTTTTCCCACAAGCTCCATTACCAGTCCCTGCAGCTGCTCCCGGATCAGAGTGGAATCCCATCAGCCACTGCTCACAGGAACCCAGAAAAGCAAGTCTTCACTCCCCACCTCTCCAGGCTCAGCCTTCACTTACCTTAATGTTGTTGGTTCCCTCATGCACCATCACTGGGCTAGACCCAGAAAGACTACTGTGAAGCAAAGAACCACAGTCCCTACCCTCTCAGGGCTTAGAGTCTGTTGGTGGCAGATGTTAAGGAGATAATTACAGAATTAATTGGGTTGTTACAAGGGTGGTAAGTGCTATGAAAGGAGAAGTCCAGGGTGCTTTTAGATCTCCTGTGGTGTATCAAGATCCAAAGAATGATCAGAGGTGGCAGAAGAAGTGGGGTTAGAAGCAATCCTGGAAGAGGGGGGCAGCTCAGGCAAATGTCCTGAGCTGGCACTTTAGAGATCAAACCAATGTCACTGGTGTATGGCAACAGGGAAAGTAGGAGAAATAGGCAGGGCACAGGATTCAGAGTTTTCAAGGCGATGCTAAGAATTTTGACCTTTCTTGGAGAGGAGGGGGCTGTTGGAGCAAGGTCAGATGTCTGTTTGGAAAAACTGCTCTGGATTTTAGGGGTGCAGGAGTGGATGGATGAACACAGTAGAAGGCTGCAAGAGGGATCCAAGAACCCAGATGCTAGGGATGTGGATGAAAGGAGAGAAAGGTACTGAGGGAGTCATTTCCTAGGACAGAAGAGTTCAAGGGTATGGGGAGTGAGGGAGGGGGGGAAAGGATGACTCCCTGGCTTCTGTAGGAGCACCTGGGTGGCCAGTTTATACAGTTCCCTGAGCTGGGGGACCTCCATGAAAGTGCCAGTTGGGGAGAAGATGGTGGGTTACCTTTTGACCTCGATGGAGAATTAGAGCTGTGTGTGCTTCACGCACTTGAACCTCTGGAGCTGAGGGGGGTGGGAACAACCTGGCCCTGTGGAGTTTCTTTTCCATTTAACCTTCATTTCCTACATGGCTCATTATTGGTGCTTCACAGAGGGGTTCCTGAGGATTCGTTTAATATCTGCTGAGAACCTTGAAGTCCTCAGAACTAACAGCTGTCAGAACTAAATTAATAAAACAACAAGGCAGCCTTTTCTTTCCTTTTTTTTTTTTTTCCCCTCCTATGCCAGGAATCACTGTGCGGGAATGTTTGCAGAGAGCACCTGATCTCCCAGTGGCTTTTCACGTTTTAAAATTGACAATTCTTTCATTCCAGTCAATAAACTTGTAAATGTCAGACCATGGATGGGGTTTTCCTGGCGGGGTTTGGGGTCCAAGGTCTTTTATGAGATGCAGAAGGGATAAGGGAGCTGAAACAGGTCTCTCTTTCTTCCACCCCCTCTTTTACTTACACACACACACACACACACACACACACACAGTCCAACAAGTAAAATCTGGCTACAAGAACAGAAGCCAAAATGACTTCTGACAAAATGAGGACAAAAGTAGCAGCCCAAGTCATCAATCAAATTTCAAAACCCAAAACCTCTTACTTACATCTAACTTATACTCATTTGGTGGCAAAAAAAAAAAAAGAAAGAAAAAAAGAAAAAAAAAGAATTCCCCTGACCTAACAGGAGACTCTCTATACTGGGCTAAATGAAAAGAAACCTCCAATATTTGACAGGACTGTTTTTGACCTAAAGAAAAGGCATTCATCAGTCTAATGATATTTATTTATCCTGCTTAGTATAGATATTGACTTTTTTGCAGAAATATTAATGTGTTTGATTATGGAGTGCTTCCCCAGGTCTCACTGGAGGCCATGATGTAATGGACCACATGGACAACGGACAGCCTTCCTAAAGACTGAAAAAACGATGAGTTCCCAACCATACCTGGCCTCAGGGGACTGCAAACCTATAGTAACAAAACAGTCATTAAAACCACTTATGGGGCCCTTTCCGTGTTTAAGGCATGGTATACATCAGATGATTTATTTGGAAGTGAGGATCACAAAGGGCACATGAGTGTTAATTATATGGATACATATAAGCACGCTTTCTGTCATTAAAATTCCAGATGAGGGGCACCTGGGTGGCTCAGTTGGCCAAGCGTCCAGCTCTTGATCTCAGCTCAGGTCTTGATCTCAGGGTCCTGAGCTCAAGCCCTGCGTTGGGCTCCACAGTAAGCATGGCACCTACTTAAGGAAAAAAAAAAAAAACCTTAAAGTTTTAGAGGATGAAATCCCTCACTGTTTTAACATAATAATGTTGGGTTGAGCTATCCCCCAAACAGGTTTGTGCCTCCCTAACACCCCTCATCTGAAGGAAAACCCTGTTTAGCTGCAAAGGGTGGAAACTGTTAGTTACAGAGCCAGGCCGCCTGACAGGATGCTCATTGCATCCCAAGTCTGCTTGTTCTCAGATCCTCATGCAATAATTACCCTGCTCTTTTCTCTTGGAAAACAGTTTGTGTTAACTTGGGGAAATGTGTGATTTGATAAAGACATCCCACACGGGGCTCCTAGGGGTGTTCAATTAAGAGAGATAAACCAACTTGGAAAGTATCCTGACAGTGTCTTCTGTCAGACAAGCTAGAGGTGGGGGGGGGGCAGGGGAGGTGGGGAGAAAAGAGAGCATGGCTGGGAGGGCAAGAGCCTCCGCAGAGGGCTCTAAACCACAGAAACGTCTCCCAATGGATATCCGTGGCTTAACTCCTCTTTAATCTTGGCCCAAGTGGTGTAATAAGCCATTCTTAGAACTTAATAACTCCTCAGCATCCAATCAATAATGGCTCTGAAAAATCTCTTCCCTGTATTTATTTATTCTACAGCACTCAGACACTTCAGCTTCTTATTCCCTGTGAACTCCCAACTGCACCTCATCTCTGTTATGCACAAGGCAGCTTGCTGACCGATCCAAACCGGAAGGTGCGCCTTTAAGAAATGGGCTCTGATGGGAACTCTCCATAATGGAAAAGCAAGTAAGTACCAAAGAGATAAATGAGTCAGCATGTGTGCAATATCTCCAAAACCAACCTAAAATTGACTTTGGCACTTCTCCTACCTCCTGTTAATGCAAAATATCATCTGGATCTTAGGGAGAAAGAGGCCAGGATGCACATCTTTATAAGATTCATCTGGGAAATTATCACTATCCACTTAAGCAGCTTGCAGTACCGACGAATGGACAAATTTTCTTTTAGTTCTTCCCTTGAGTAGGTGGGGGGAGGATATTTGCTTTGACTTTTTAAACTACTTTTCTTGGTGGATATGGACCTTGGAATCAACCAGAAAGACAAGCGGCAGGAGAGAAAAGGAAAAAGGTGAAGTCTGTTAAGAGAAGAGATTGCTGCAAAGCCCCCAAGGCCAAGCGGTCCCAGCCCAAAGGAGCAGATGGCCTCGCTTCAAAGTGCAAACACGGGTGATGCATTTGCTGCAAGCTTCATATAATGGCAGGTTCTGATGCTATTATGAAAAATGAGGGAAGATCGGGCATCCTGGCACCAGATTCTCTGGGCTGTAATTCCAGCTCAAGCAGAGATTATATCCCATGCCAAACAGAGATAAAGTTATCTTTTCCTCCTACTTTGACAGGGAGGTGGCCAGCCCAATAAGATCAATCAAGGTGAACTGATTATTTATTGGCTAGGTCTACACAATGTAGCACTTCTGACTGCTGCACGTGCAGGTGGAAGCTTTATCTCTGAGTTATGTAGCTTCCAGACCTAGTTGACCTAGGGGGACCTGTGTTTCCCTCCCATCAGGTAGAAGGAGTTGCCAGGAAATGTGGTACCAAAATTGCCGTTTCCCCAAGAGACTTTGATGGCTTTGGACAAGAAAGTTCACTTGATTGCACTCCAGGTGTATCATCCATAAAATGAGAAAAGTTGTATCCACCTGACACAGAGCACATGAAAGGGGCAAGTTAACTCAACAAATGGTAGCTGTGCTGTTGGTCATGATATTAATGAGGTTGTGCTGATGACGCTAGGGACTATGGTGATGGTGAGGATGCGTTATTTTTCCTTCATTTCACCCATTCCTCAATATGCAATTTCTCAGAATGTTTTTAGGGTAAAGAAAGCTTCACAATTGTGATAAAATATGTCCCCTTTGGGAAGCAAATATGCTTCCATGGTGATAAAACAATCCCAATGTGAAACCCCTCGGCAGAGGCTGTTGTACCACAAGGTGAATGACCCTTATTATCACGAAGTTGTTAAAGTATCCATTTGTTATCTGGTTAGTTAGGGGACAGGGCCAAAATCCATTTAGCACAGTATTTATCAAGCAGCAGGATTTGAAGAGCCAGGATCCCGGCACAGTGGTTGGGCTGCCACCATCTCCACAGCTCACTTCTGGCTTTGTCAAGCTTCCCCTTCTGGAGCCAACACTTTCTTGCAAAATGAGAAAACAAAATAACGACTTTCAAGAGTTTGGTGAAAACCCCCGACTTCCCTAAAACAGAGCTTAGGGGTGCAAGGAACTGAAACAGCCAGCAGTTAGAGACATGATGACACTCAATGTAAAGCACGTACCAATTTTCTTATGTTAAAAGACAAAAGCAGCTATGGAGATGTGGCAAGACAGGCTCATGGGGGCATGAAAATCCTTCACACAGCACTGGAAGGCTAAAAACTCTGATGCAACAGGAACAGATCTTATGTTCCTCAGGCAAGGGCAACTAGCAGTGTTACTGTTGGGTCGAATTGTACAATATGATTTCACTTTTCCTAAGGTTTAGTTTCCCCACCTGGAAAAAAATGAAATACAGGATCTCAATGCCTTCAGGGGTCCCTTGTAGGTGCAAAATTCTAGGATTCTAAGATTACAAAGATACCCTATTCAAGTTACTCAAACTTCCACCCTAAACAAAAAACTAAAACCTGAAGATCTCCTCAGAAGAACGGCATCAGGGTCAAAATGAAGGAGATGAAAGATAAATCCAATGTGTAAAAGGCAGGTCTGTTTCACAGAGAGGAGGCTTGGCAAGCACCTGGTAGGGAACAGGGGAAGATAAACACAGAGGTCAAGATCTGGGCCCAGGAAAACAGCCAGAGAAAGAGGAGATCTATTCTTGGGGCATGCCCTGGAGCTTGTACTCAAATGCAGTTTTTGGGACTCTACCTCTAGTAATTCTGATTCAATGTATTTGGGTAGGACCCAGGAATCTCCATTTTAATAAGCCACCCAAAAGGGATTATGATACAATTAGGGGAGGAGGTAGCTCAGTGCAGTGCACTGATGTAAAAGCCAGCCAGGAACCACTTTTATGGCCTTTGCCACCCCACCCAAGGCTGGGGACAAGCTATTTCCACCATCTGCCCTAAGGAAACTCTGATGCTCCTTTCTTCCACTGCTTACTCCAAATTTTCTTGGCACACTGCCAATCCATCAACAAATCCTAAAGGTCCAGCTTGACCATTTGAACATAACCAGAGCCCCCCACTTCTCACCATCTCCATCTCTACCACTGTGGTCCAGACCACTGTCACTACAATGGCCTCCTCAATATTCTCCCTGCACTTACCCTTATCCATACAGTTCAGGTCTCCTTCATTAAATCAGGTCATGCCACTCTTCTGCTTAAAGCCTTCAACCCTTCCCTGCTCCCTCAGAGGAAGAGACTTAATGGGGCTATCTCCATTAGCCACCACAACCATTACCTATCTGGCCTCATTCCTCAAGCACCATTTTCCTCTTCCTTATTCCAGTTCAAACACATTCTCCTGCCCTTGCTGCTGCTGCTGCCCAATTTCTTGGGCCCCAGAGGTCCACAGGGCTCTTGTCCTCACCTATTTTTGTTTTGGCTCAGGTATCACCCCAGGGAGGCTTTGCTTGATGACCTCTTATAAAACAGCTAACCCCAGCCCCAGGCACCCCATTTCCCCTGGGTAGCTGTTTTACAGATTATCGTCTGCTTTATAGAGTTTCATCTCCCCCTCCAACAGAAGAATCAATCTCAATCAAGCAACTGTGGGTGGTTTGCTTAACCCCAGGGATCCTTTGGCAACGCCTGGGGAGATTCTGCTTGTCACAACTGAGGCAGGGGTTGCTACTGGCATATAGTGGGTAGAGACCAAGAATGCTGCAAACACCTTACAAGGTATAGGACTGCCTATAACACAAAATCATGGCACAAAATGTTAACAGTGCCAAGAGTGACAGATCCTGTCATAGATATAATGTGTGTCACATTACTATGTCCCCACTGCCCCCAAAGAGCACTGTAAACACAGTATCTACTCAATAAATACTGTAGAAAGATATGAATAAATGAGGTTCTCAGGTTTTCTGTTCATGTCTCCCTTGTCTGAAATAATATGGACTTGTTACAAGACCTCTGGGGCTCCATGGAACACTCTGGATTCAGCCATGCCATTCCCAACTGCTTTGGGAGCACAAAGCCCTGCTCCTGCACTATGACAGTGTCATATGTTTTGCTTTGTAATATTTATATTAAAAATAAGAAAGAGTCCATTACCTTAGTTATCAAAGTTAAAGATAAGCCACCTCACCCCTGGGTCACAAGGAATAAACTCTCTGCTAGTTAATATCTAACGCTTAGAGTTCTAGACTCACTGACCTATTTTTTTTTAAAGGCCTGCAAGATATTTAATAAGCATAATATATGAAATGCTTTTAATTTCCAACATTAGTTTGCCTTTTGGGGACTAGGCTGGCCTGACCAGTGATAAAGCATTCAGGGTGGTCAAATGGCTGACATTTACTGAATGCTTGCTAGGGACTGGGAACTGTTCTAAGGACCTGACAGGTACTGGCTCCTGCTTCAGCCTTAGAACCGTGATTATTATTCCCACTTTACAGATGAGGAAACGGAGGGATAAGGCACACAGCTAATGAACAAAGACAGAATTCTATCGTAGACCTTCTGGTTCAAACTTAGTGGGTATGCCATATACAAACCCAGCTGTATAGGAGACTTCAGGTTAGAAGAAAATAAAAAGAGAACAGATGGAGGAAAAACCAACAGAGACAATAAAAGTCCTCTGATGCCTGTTCGTGCTATTTGGCAGGTGAGGAGGTGCCTGACCACGTGTTGTATTCCCATGCCCTGTAAAATGCTCCTCTGTGAATGTCACTGCATGTTGGTGCTATCAAAAGGCTTATAAAGTTTAAACCCCATTCCTCATGTGGAAATGTTCACTTAACTACCAAGTTCCCACCACTCTGGGTGTTTAATCTTTATGGGATCTGCAACATAACTGACATTACATCTTGTTCTTTTATTAGGGACCGAACACGATGAACCCCAAACTATTCAAACAGAAAGAATCATGTCAGGATGGAAGAGAAGGAAATTAATCCGTATTTGTCATTCCCACAGCAGGATTCCAATAAGAAAGATCATATATATGGGACGTAAGAAATGGAAAAAGGAAACTCATTCACTGAATACTGGACCCACATGGTCATGCTCAGTGGTTAAGTGAAATGACTTTGGAGTCATTGAGACTCCAAGTTTCACCATGTAACTGACCATGGGCAGTTTATTTAATCTTCTCTGCACCTCAGTCTCCTCATCTGTGAAATAGGATTGATAAAGGACCTGCTTCATGGGATTGTTCTAAGAATCGAATGAGATGGTAAATTTAAACAGCTTATACAATAGCCAGAATGTACACTGTACTCAAAAGAAATCCTTACCAAAAGGATTAACTCTTATCAATCCTTACCAAAAGCTTCTAGTTTACAGAGAAATAATCAGAGAAATTTATTAATGTAGGTGACTTGCCCCACGTGAGACAAAAATCAGAACCAGGTTTTAAATTTGTCTTAAGTTTGTCTAAATTTGTCTGTTTTCAAAGCCCATTCACCTACCTCCAAGGACACCCATACTGGGGGCAGTCAACCTTAAGAGATATTCTACCCTTCCTGACCAATGTTTTGCATCTGGAGAGAGGTTTCAGCCCCTTGTAAAGACACCCCTTGTAAGAAGAGGTACCATGAGTTTTCAAACCTAGTTATTTGGCACAATGAGTGAGAAAACACACATCTTAACTAACAACTTCAAAACATGAGTTCTAAGACCATTATTGAGCAGAGAGAAGAACACAAGTAGAGTTTGGATGAGAGAGGAAGCACAGGAGAGGGGACACACACATTAATGGGCAGAGAAGGAGCTGCAGGAGAATGTGGAATTTGTCCAAAATATGCCAGCCACTACTGATGGCAAAGCTGACAGGGATGACCCTCACCCATCCCTATGAGACTGCGTGCCCAACTCTCAAATTCCAAAGTACTATGTATTTATACCCATGACCCCGGAGCAGCTACGTGCCCCATCTCAACACTGACAACAAATTTAACCACAAAACACAGTGATAGTAACAGTGTTGTGATAATGGTGGTTTCGATGGTTATCGTAGGTAACGTAGGCAGAGCCTCTCCTTCCAAGAGGCTATTCTGCTATTAATCTCACTGTTTCAATGCTATGGCTTGAGGGGTTTCCTCACTAATTTAAAAGCCTTAAAAACTGATGTCATTCTTTCTATAAAGCTTAGTTTTGAAGACTTATCTACCACCACCTCGCTATGGAGCTTTGGGAAGGCTACATTGCCCTTTGGGTACCTCATTTTCCCTGTCTATAAAGTGGAGACTATAGTGCTACCTACCTCCATGGGGTGGCTGTAAAGATTAAATGAGTTAGTACTTGTAATGCACTTAGAGGAATGCTTGGCACATCGTAAAGACTCGATATATGTTAGCTATTAACATCACAATTTAATCTGACAAGTGTGCCATAACTCACAACTACTCCAAAGTGATGCAGCCCTGGGGCCATGTGTGCCCATATATCTGCAAGGCCATAGGGTGTGGGATGTAGTTAAATGTCCCATTCTTCCTCTCCTGGATATGGGCTCCATCTGGCTCCCCACAGCTGCTCACAGGCCTCTTCCGTTCCGGGAAAATCAATCCATCTGAGGGCCTCTGTTTGGCATTTCCAGTCCCACTAATTGTGAGGCTCACCATCTCAGGCAGAAAACCAAATGTCCATCGCTGGTTAAAGCAAAAGTGAGACTAGAAACATTGTTAGAGCGTTTGGACTCCCAGGGGTGAAGCCACTTCCTTCTGATGAATTGCGACATGTGGAAATCAATCCAGGTCACTTAGGAGAACAACTTGGTATTTGGTGTCCAAACGAATCGCTGCTAATTTATTACACTGCTATTTGATTAAATACACAAGAAGGGAGTGAGTCGATGCGGAGTGTCTGCAGGTGAATTCTCTTGTGGCTCATTTGGGAGTATCTCCCTATCTAATACTCAACGAAAAATAAATAGTTTCAAAGCACTCTAACGCTATCAAAGTGGTTTATCCAAATTGTGCTTGATCTTTGTTTTATTCTTGCTTTTCTGCAACCTCTCAGAAGTAAGGCAACTTACCCAAAAAAACAACAAAAATCAGCCAATTTAAGGACATCAGCCAGAAACTAACATAACCAGAAGGCATGGATCAGCACATATTAAGCTCCATCTCCAAAATCTTCATTTTTAACCACTTCGTCTGGTCAATGCCATCACGCCCCTCACACGTAACAGTCTTCGCGTACTGCGCCACCATTTGCAAATGGATGTTTATGTGTTTGAATATGTGTCTATAGTCTATCTTCCTAATGTGTGAAAGGCAGCTGGAGAGCTGACAAAAGATAGTCTAACTAGGCTCACAGATTAACCTCAGTACAAAAACTGGAAATAACTGGGAAGGAGCAAGATCGGGTTTGGATGAATTAGGGCCCCCACGCCAGGAGCTTCTCCTGTTTCTCATTTCCACACCAGCCCAAACTGACTGGCTGTTGGAAAGCATCACAGGACAGTTTACAGAAGAGTTAGCAGGCAATTTACTCTACCATCTTCGTAGGTTGTCGTGAAGAAAACGAGGAGGAAAAGGGACTTCAAAAATCTAATGCAGAGTGGTTTGTACGTACGTACGTACACACACACACACACACATACTTTTTCATTCTGAATCCCAGAATATTATGGAGGCAGCTCAGCATAAAATAAGGGAGAGGCAGTTCGTGTTTGTTCTGAGCCCTGTTTATGTGGGGGACCCATATCATCTTCCCCACTCGCTATCTCCCTAAGACTGCAGTCACAGGAACAGGTGTTCCCATTCCTGACATCACTACCGCCTTCTGCTTACAGCTGATGGGCAGAGTACCTACTGGCCATGTCCTAACAGAACAATATGTGGGTGAATGCGACTCTTTAAAGTGCCATCCTTCAACCTGCAGAAGTTAGATAACCAATCCATCTAGGAAACTGGTTGTGGCTGCCAACACCACAGTCTCGCCTAACTGCATCTCACCAGCAGGACACCTGTCTCCTTGTTTAAGAGGTGAGATCACCAGGATGATGTACATCAGCTAGAAAAGCAAGAACGCTGGAGAAGAGTCCCAACATCTACTAGGACACTTGGCCATGCCCTTTTGTTTAAAATGTATAGTTTGCATCTTATAACAAATTTTCTTGGGGTGATAAATAATAAATCTGTTCTTTAAGTGGTAAGTAGCTTGGATTGCACCTTTTAGTTCTGGCAAACCCACAGATCACTTTATATGACACAGAAAGGAGAGAATAAACCCAACATTGAGAACAAGGGCTCAGGGGTGCCTGGGTGGGTCAGTGGGTTAAGCCGCTGCCTTTGGCTCCGGTCATGATCTCAGGGTCCTGAGATCGAGGCCCGCGTCGGGCTCTCTGCTCAGCAGGGAGCCTGCTTCCTCCTCTCTCTCTGCCTGCTTGTGATCACTCTCTGTCAAATAAATAAATAAAATCTAAAAAAAAAAAAAAAAAAAAAAGAACAAGGGCTCATTTTCTTAGCAAAGAGGAAAAAATCAGAAGAGAAAACTTGTACTATTGGATAGAAATATTTCTATGCGTCCGAGAACACACAGAGGGTGGGAGAAATGGGTGAAGGTGGTCAAAGGATACAAACTTCCAATTATGAGATGAGTAAGCTCCAGGGATGTTATGTACAGCTTGGTAGCTATAGTTAACAATCCTGACTTGTGGGGGTACCTGGGTGGTTCAGATGGTTAAGCATGTGCCTTTGGCTCAGGTAGTGATCTCTAGGTCCTGGGATCAAGCCCCAGGTCAGGCTCCCAGCTCAGTGAGGAGTCTGCTTTTCCCTCTCACTCTGCCTCTCCCCCTGCTTACACTCTCTCTGTATCTCTCTCTCTCAAATGAATAAATAAAATCTTTTAAAACAAGTACTATATTGTGTATTTGAAAGTTTCTAAGAATTTTTATAAATTCTCACAAGACACAAAGAAATTATGTATTTGAAGTGATGGATGTGCTAACCAATCTTATGGTAGTTTCATTAAATATATATATGTAATATATATTATATATAATCACTTGTTATTGTACATATTATATACATAATATATAATCACTCAGATACATATATATAAATATGTTTGCATGTGTATTATATAAATATACAAATATATATAAAATCATTATACTGTATGCCTTAAACTTACATAATGTTTTATGTCACATTTCAATAAGCTGGGGGGAAACACAGATCTGTTACACACATAAAAGATATTATCATTTCTTATTAGACTGAAGAAATGAAATAATCCAAGAAGAGAGGTAGGAGGACAAATTCGGTGGTGGGAAAAATTTAATTCAGAAAGAGAACATAATCAAGTGACATAAGGTGATACGGTATGGGGCAAGGTTGGAGGAGAAACTATTATTTTTGACAAATGTGTACTGTATCCTCAGAGTGGTGGATAAGACAGATGCGGTCCCCACCCACGTCAAGCTCACAGTCTAGTGTCCGTTAACAGACAGTAAAAACAAGTGAATGCACAATTACAGACTGTGGTAGGAGACAGCACGTTCATGGTTGCAGGGGGCTGGGAAATGGAAGGTGACTGCCGAATGTATGGGCTTCTCTTGGGGTTGATGGAAATATTCTGGAACTATTGTGGTGGTGCTTGTACAACTCAGTTCGTATACTAGAAACCACTGAGTTGTACCCTTTACATGGGTGAATTAAACGGCATGTGAATTGTATCTCAATAAAAATGTGACTTAAAAAGCAAAAAGCTAGGGACACCTGGGTGGCTCAGTCGGTTAAGCCACTGCCTTTGGCTCAGGTCATGATCCCAGGGTCCTGGGATCCAGTCTCATATTGGGCTCCTTGCTCACCGGGGAGCCTGCTTCTCTCTCTGCCTCTGCCTGCCACTCTGCCTGCTTGTGTTCTCCCTCTCTCTCTCCCTCTCTATCTGACAAATAAATAAATAAATAAATAAATAAATAAATAAATAAATAAAATCTTTTTAAAGAAAGGCAAAAAGCTATAGCATGGACAGGCAGCCAAAGAGGAGCAAGGGACTGTAGTGAGCTGTCCACTAAATCAGCTCTCTAGTACATTAGGGAGGACTCCCCAACACTTGTAAGTTTGAGGAACCGGTTATTATTTACCCTGGTAAAATGAGGTCAGTGGTGCCAGAGTGTCAAGGTTTTCTCCCCCACCACCCCCACCCAATTCTCTCCATTTCCTCTTCCCCTGACCCAGAGAAATTGCTTGATTCAGTCCTGTTATCACACAGTGGCTCCTGGCACCACCATCTACCATTAGAATCTGGACCTAATGCATAACCAAAGGTGACAAGACCAAGAGGTTCCTTCATGGAGTCCTGACCCTGGCTAGGAAAAAGGCAGCCTTCACAGACTCAAAGTAGAACTGCTGGAGCCTCCCGTCCTACTTGACATATCACTGTAGATCCCCAATTACCACTCTTTGCCACGGATGGTGTCCTCGGAAATAAACTTGGATTGAACAGAAATAAATCTGTTCAATCAAATCTTTCTTTTCCCTGAATGATGAGAGGTCATTCTAACCTTGCCATGAGCTCAAGAAGAACTCTGCTTTTGAGCTAGAGACAAAATCAGGGCCAGGCATTTCAAAGCTTCTCACCCTGAAAATAAAAGGCAGTTAATAAAAGACAATCTTCCCAATCCTTATATCCATAGCACCATAGTGGATGAGTGAATGAACTAAGTAGTGAATGAACAAATGACAGGTGGAATGAGGTCTTGGAATAATACAAGGTGTACTCAATTTTCTCAACAGATGTGACACATTTGGGAAAAAATCCTCATCCATTAGAGTCATAACCCTAAACTTAAGTTGTAAAAGAAACTAGGATCATGATCCTCAAGTCAACTCTACTAAAATACATAGGAGGGTAAAACAAGTGACTCCCCTCCCCCAAAGAAGGGAGCAGATGGTCCAACAGAGAGGACTGGGGACCCTCTCAGAGGTAAGAAATTCAAGAGCATCCCTAAGACAAAGAGCATTAGGGCATATTATTGGTAATAATCATACAAAGTTCTAATACTAAAATTGAATTGGAAATGTATTCAAAAGCTTATATTGTCACCATTTCTCTGGTGTTTCACAAAGCCTGAATTTGCATAATGGCTTTCTTTTGTACTTTTTCTTCCAACTAATTGAGTTAGAATACCTGTTAAACAGACCTGCTTCCAGAAGGGTCTGTAAGGCAGTTCAGGAAGAATATGTCTGTTTCCTACTATCTGGTATTCGAAATACAGAGTTAAGAATTCTTGAATTTTGACCTTGGGCCATAGAGGAAAATGCTCATGACTTCTTGGAAATATTCATGTGTAAGCCCCTGTCCAAGGACCAAGGATCAGGCAGCAAGCCACTTCTAAACATTCTCCCACCATTCCTGCCCTAAGGATGTAGATGGCTACAGGGTTGTTGGGAAGAGGACTTGAACTGATAGAAGGGATGTGGAAATTTATAAACCCAAAAATTATTTTTTAAAAAACTTTAGGAAAGCTCCTTTCTTTGCATGAAGTTAAGTCTCAGCATTACCCATTCCTCATGCTACAGGGGTTTCCCAGATAGCCAATGAAATCTATTATCTGTTAGCCCAACACCTCTACATTGCACCATGTCTAACAGCAGGAGGTGGGCACCATGGTCTTGCCATTATAGATAGAATGTCAAGGAAGACTGGTTGGCAGTATTGGATACTATAGGAATGACAAAAGAACAAGGGTTAGAGGGAATCTGTTGAGTATGGCAGCATGGAATTCACAGGTACCTTGCCCAGAGAAGTCCAATGGCAGGCCCAATAGTCAACTTGGTTGTAGGTTGTGAAAAAATAAGACCATGAGTATTGACCACTCTTGAGATGTTTAATAAAAAAGAGAAGAGAGACAAAGCATTAAAAATTGCTTATTCAACCAGTATCTGCTGCACCTACTGAGTAAAAGCACCATATCTGACCTCGTAAAAGGGAGCCTTAGATTCAAAGGTATATGGGAATCCAGACCCTCACCTTCCTAGAGCTTAAAGTCTACAGAAGAATACAACAAATGAATAACTGTAAATATAGTGTGATATGTACTTTGGGAGTACACAGTACAAAGTTGGGAAATCAGGTAATCCTTCCCAGAGGAAGTGACATGGTACTTCCTGAGGGAAGTGGCGTATGAGCTGAGAATTTAAGGATGTGTAGGAGTTAGCAGGCAAAGGGTGCATATGGAAGGGATAAGAGACAAGATTGTTAGGCAATCTCTTCTCTATATGCGTATGCATATACCCAGAAGAAGGAGAAGGCATTTATTCACTTAAATAATAAATATTTATTAGCCATTTACATGAGTACTGCTTTAGATGCTTAGAATATAGCAGGGAACAAGACAAGCACAATTCCTAAATTCACTAGCCTTTCATTCCAGTCAGAGGAGATAGACAATAAACAAACATGATCATCTAGATACAAATGTATCCTGTTAAGAAAGTCATAAGTGGGAAGATGGAAGAATGAAAGGATTTCAGGATGGCTGGAGTACAGGAAGCAAGGGAGTTAAGGGTAAGAGCAAGGCTAGTCTCCCTGGAGCCCTAGAAACCATATAAAAAAACTGGCTCAATGCTCAAACAATATGAGAAGAGTGGTCATCATTGAATAGTTTTATGGTTATGCAGAATAAGAGGATGAATACCAAAAATGAGATTTGGGATCAAGGGGAAATATTCCTTCTTAGGATGAAAAGCACATAAGTTTATATTGATATTCCATAAGAAAAAAAGAAAAAGGAGAGAACTAATAGAGCAACCTCCAGGAGAAAGACTCAAGATCACAGGTGAAGGGTTCTCTTGAATCAAACCAGGTTCCAGGTGTATACCAGGGCTCAAAGGACCAAGCCACAGCCCTGATGGGGCTTCTCAGTGGTATAGGTTTTATTTACCCACAGAAACTCTGTGGCCTTGTTTTTCTTATTTTAAGAACACATAAATAAGTCAGCTTTCTGATTTATTATACCACCAGCTGCCATATTTCAGATTTGGGGATCACAGCCACACTAGATTACAAAAGAAATGGCTTCTAAATCAAAGTTTACTATGGCCCCTAAGATGTAACTAATAGAGTTTATAAATCAAAAAATATACACCGTGTTCCTAAACAAGCCCAGACCAGAGTAAGGTGTATGCTGTGGGGCTCATCAGTAAATCTTGGGTCCAAGTATGTATAGAATCAGTAAGTGTCAGGCCCAAGTAAGTCTTGAGTATAAGAGGGGTAGGCCCATGGACTGTGCATTTTATGAGACTGACTCAGGACCTTCTATGGACTGTGCATTTTAACCAATTCTACAGGTGTCTTTTTCACACCTTAATGTCTGAGAACTCATGCTCTAGAGCTGAGGGAAGTGGCATTGTGTGACTGCACCTCCAGTGGAGTCCAAATTGTACAGCCTGATATGAACAGGGGACAGTAGCCAGAGAGTTACAAAGGCAGACCCTTTCCACTCTACGGGGCCCACAGTCTCAGAGACATACTGCACATCCTGCTGAGCAAGTCTGAGATGATCCAGGAACAGAATCATGGAGCTCACTCAAGACCAAGATCTTTCTTGATGGTCATGTTTAGAATCCCCTTCACAAGAGATGAAAGGGGACCAATTGTACTTACACTGTATACTTTGTACCAGTCCCTTATGAATATCTTAAGAGCTTCTCTGATCATAAGATAGTTTACAAAAGCTATAGATCTTCAAATGATGTTCTTTAGACCAAGAGTGTGTGATATACCCCCTGGGACTTTGCACATGCTTCCCCATCTCTTTCTCCCATGATTTACATAGCTGCCTCCTTCTCATGCTTTGGTTCTCAACCACAGGTTGCCTTCTTGGAATGGCCCTCCCTGTCTTCCATCAGATCCACCCCCTCCCACTTTACCTCACTAAAGCACCCTGCTTATTTATTCCTATCATGTGCCACAAAGTATAATTATTCACCATTTTGTTCACCTGTTTATTATCTATCTATAGGGTCAATGAGGTCACGAAAAGGTCCAGCTTTTCTTATTCATCATTCTCTCTCTCAAATCTGGGCCTTGTAAAATGTCTGACCAATTGAAACTCAAAATTTGTCTTTTTCAAAATTTTAGAAACTCAAATAATTCTGGAAAGTTCTAGCTTAAAGATGAACCAGTTTCTTGCCTGTAGGAATCCTCAGAGCCTTAAAATACAAATATGACTTATGTGTCAAAAGAAGGTGAATAGATATAGTATGTCTCTCAAACTCATTTGGGCACAAAAAACTTTTCTTTTTCATGGCATCTTTCTTTCCTCAGAGCATCTTGTGCAACTAATGTCCCAAGGCACACTCTTTAGGAAACATTGCTTTAAAGATTATCAATATGAGAGGTACTTTAAGGCTGATGCTCAGAACCTAGTTCTTGATACTCCCAGGAGGGAGAGAGCTGGCATCCTCTGAGTACCACCTGCCACCCTGGTAAACATCTTCCCTCAAACATGCAGGCAGCTGTCCTGAAGAGCCTGTCACTTCCTACTTACCAACAAACAGAAAACATTTTTTTTAAGTTTTAGAAAAAAAAAAAAAAGATAAATACTTTCCCATTCTCTGAACTAATGTCAAATGACCTGGAAACGTTGCCTCTGGGAGCTCAAGCCATAGAACAAAGTAGCATTTCATCTTCTTCGTCTGACAGCTCAATTTCAGCAGCTAGTGGGGAGGGTGGGCAAGTCCCCACCACAGCCAGTCACGAATGTCACCATTTACACTGAGATCCCTTTGATAACATTCTCTGTAGACGGCAGGCTTGAATTTATTCTTTAGGCAAAGCAAAGCCTGTATGAATACAATGAGGACTCTGTGCGCACTCTACCTACGTAACCACAAGAGGGAAATGTGTTCTTTAACCACGTGTTTATATTTCCCAAATTAATTTTAACACTTGGACTGAAGCATAAATCATAATAGGAGAAAAGAGGAAGGAGGGCCCAAGGGTACATCCATACGCAGTCAAAAACTTCCAGACACTCACTTCCAAAGAGCTACAACTAGGAGCCTTCCTCCATAGCACTAAAAAAGTGCAAAGTTTTAATAATTTTATTGTAAGAATTAAGGCCCCTCTATTTAGCACTTATATATAGCCCTCTTCCTCCAATGCAAGTCTCAAACCATGGGGATCGGCTTGCCATGGCCTCAACCAGTCCCCCAATAACAGAAAAGGGGATGAAGTGGGCCACTCAGCTTAAGATCCCATCTGCCCAGAAGTCCCAGTGTATATTTAGGGGGGACTTTCCTCAAACCCATCCATAGGTCTACTGATTCATAATGATATCATGTTAGTTTTCCCACTGCATGCGTTCATTACCAATGTGCCCACCACAGAACAAGAAATAACTGAAAAGTAGTAACTCTCTCTTCAGGGTGGCTCTTCATCTACACTCTATTTTTTTTATTCCCACATCATCCAAGCCAGCCATTCTCCTGACTACAAACCACTGTCCCCTTCAACTTATATTCTGTGGTATCAACATTTAGGAAGTTTGGGGATCTGAATGTACTCTCTATTGATAAATAACAACAAAACACCAGGTCCAAAGTAATTCTGGAGGTTTGCTGCTTTTCTTCATTCATCCATCCTCCCATCCAGCACTGAGAGCCCATATTCGTAGCATCGTACTACATACTATTCTCTGTAACATCCATTTCCACAGCCATACCCCTTTCCATGAGATTCTGAGATGACAAATTAGACACTCCATTTAATTCACAAAATAGGAGAATTTACTGGCCTGCGAATGAAGCCCACCTCATGGGCAGCATATCCCAGGGCAAGCCCAGCTCCAGAGAGACTCACATGAATAGTCAACAAGCTCCAAAATTATAGCAAAGTCAGGAGCCCTCCTACTAATTCTATTTTGTCTTTTGAATTGAAACCACTGTACCCACAGTAGGGGAGATGGGATGGGGAGTGAAGGGATGGCTAATACCACCCCTAGACCCAAGCAAGAGGGGCTCCTAGTCTTTGCCCTAAGATTCAGAGAACTCCCCAGTCACAAATACACAGAAGAATAAATTATATGTCAATGACATCTTAAAGCTGGGGGGTGGGGGTGTTGGTAAAACAAAGAGCTCAAGAATGGCAACAGTAAAAATGATTTTTTAAAATATACTAAAGATAATAAGCATTCCTAGCAAAAATAGCAACAATAAAATTTTAAAAAGTAGAGTGAACAAAATGTGAGTATTCCTATCTTCTGGGATTCCTCTGTCAGACAGGCTGAGCAGTCTGTGACCATAAACATTAGCTCTTACGATGAACACTGTTCAAGCCCCAGGGAACCACATCCCTGTACCATGCCCTGGATATAGCCCTTGTTGAATTTTCAGTCTGGGAGGACAGGAAAGAAAAGTGCTTGCCTGAAGAAGCCATCACCTTTGTGAGGGAGTTAAAGCTCCAGAGACAACCACTTACCAAAACCAAAGAAAAAGAACAGCCTTGACTTTTAAGAGGTCAGATGGGAACCTAGGCAAGGATAGCAAGAGAAAACACCCAGCAAGTAAGGACCATGGGTCCTTACGGGTAAGGACCATGGGGGTATTTTCAGAATAGTTTGACCCAAAAGTGACACAAATGATGGGCCCCATTAGTTCTCTGAGCTTTTAACATGACAGAGGCACAGCTTAGTTCTGAGAGGCAGGACCAGAAACAGGACACCCACATGGGGCCTTCTCCTGACTTCCCCTTCCTTGCTCTGCAGGTTTCCAAGCATCTACATGTGGATGTAACACTTTCTGGAAAGACCAGCCCTTCATTCTGAAATTTTATCAGCCCCATCCATTTGGTGTAACAATACCCTTTGAAAATGAGTTTTTATTGTTATTGCTAATTTCAAAGTTTTTATGTCCTTAATGGGAAGAACAAAACATCATTTGTCTGACTCTCCTACCAGCATACAATTCCACAGGGGCAGATATTTTTGTCTGCTTTATTTGCTAACGTATCTGAAGTGCCTAGAATGGGAACTGGTACATACTTAGGTGCTCAATAAGTCAATAAATATTTGTTGACAGACTTCAGTATTTTTTAATGATACAAGGCTGAAATAACATCTGGGAACCATGTTTCTATACAATTCTCTCAGTTCAACAGTGAACTCCCTTTCTTACCCTTTCCCCTGGGTAGCGATGACCCTTTCTGGTGGAAGGTAGGGCTGACAGAACAGTAATGAGAGCCCAGATCCACTCAGGACACCCATTAAAACAATGAGCTGTCCATCCCATGTAACAATGCGGCAAGACAGATGAGGAAATGGGGGCTCACAGACTCCTGGCTCACTGACAGCAGCACAACAAAGAACAGGTGCCACAACTCAGTGTTCTTATGATCTTAAGGCTCAGTCCTACCCTAGAGCCTGTTTCCAACACTCCTTCCAAATTCTCCTACAGACAGCCTCTCTCTCCCATGACACACTCAGCTCTACAATAACACTTGTTTTGAAAATGTGAATTTGTTTCGATGTGACTGTTACATTAGGGAACAATTTGAGCATAACACGTATTTTGCATTTGCTTATGCATGGTTTTGTCTGCGAGGAACATGAGGTGAACGCAGAAAGCTGTAACCAGATGAACCAAGGCACTCAGAAGTATGCAAAACACAAGTGTGTGTGCACACATGCACACACGCACACAAACTCAATCATCATCCTCAGTTCCTTACAAATTATAATCCTTCCAACACTCACATCCTCCACACCAAACTTCAGGTCTTTTGCCAAGTAAAATGTGGTATGTGTTGTGATATGCATGTGTTTCTCAACAATTTGACATATATAAAATTGTGCTACCATTCTTAGTGGATTTCTTTTTTTTTAATGTCTCACTGGTGAGGTTTTTAAATCATGTGTCCAACCCCATTTTTCCCATGTGGTTTTACTGTGCAATTCTGCAAAGTGCAATGACTTTCAGGAACACAAAGGTCACATGACAGTAGAACTGACCGTATCATCTTCCCATTTATCACATCCGCACCCCTGAGCATCCTGCTGTCTAACCCACATCCACCAAGGAATGAATATTCCCAAGTACTCATAACCATGAAGTGTAACTTTACCAAATAGAACCGCATAAAAGATGTATTTCCTACGCTTATTACTTATCTGAACTCTGATGAAGGAAAAGCTGATCAGTATTACTGATCAGACCACAGTTACTGGGGTTAAGCATAAGCAGACCCAGTCCCAGTGAGGGACCAGGCAGAGAGAATGGAATTCACCCCAGAATGGTCAAGCTCAGAGAATGGGATAATAAGAGATGTCTGCAGGCAGGATGGAGCTCCCGGCCCTCCCCAACATTAATTGCATTTCAGTACTTCTCATTTTTCCATTTGCTTAGGGCCACCTGAGGGACAACCATATTCAACCTGCAGGCAGAGGAGAAAACAAATGCAATGGACCACTCAAGAGTGAATCCTCAAATGCTGGTTCCTCCAGGAGTATCTCCCTTTTCAGAAGAGGATCTACGTAACTCTGCTTTGCAGCCTGCCTAAGCTGTTATGAGCTATTTCAGAATCTATATTAAGTGAAATCACCCCTCACTTGCTACCAATAAAAGACAATTTTCATAAAAAACAAAGAGAACATGTACAGTGTAGAGGTTATCTCATTTGGCAGAAGCATCCAGGTGGCCCCTCCATCTTTTTCCTGGCTGATTTTCACCTGATCCATGAGATGCATAGGTGTTTTCACTAAGAGAAGATTCAATTTCATGTTCAAGTGTGCAGCTTGGTAAATTCTGACATATATATATATATATATATGCACTCTATGTACATGTAACACATACACACACATGTATATATACACACAGACACAACCATGAAACCATCATCACACTCAACACAGTGATATATTCATTAGCTCCAAAAGTTTCCTTGTGCCCCATTATAAGCTTCCCCTCTTCCACCCCCCAACTCGTGTCCCCAGAAAACAAGTTATCTGCTTTCTGTCCCTATAGATTCGTTTGCATTTTTAGAATTCATATAAGTGGGATTATATAGTACATAAGTATTTCTTTTTCTGGCATCTTTCACTCAGCATAAAGCTTTTGAGATTCATCCATGTTATCACACATACAAATAGCTCCTTCCTTTTTATTGCTTAAAAACATTCTATAGTATTAGATGCATGTGCCACAAATGGTTTCTCCATCTACCCATTCAAAGACATTTGGATTATTTCCAGTTTTTGGCAATTATAAATAAAATCTTCATGAACATTCTTGCATATGAGTTTGGGGATACGCTTTCCTTTCTCTCGTAGGTTTCTATCTCTAGAGTTTTGATTTGGGTCTTTTTATGTCTTCCATTTTTCTGTCTAATTTTATGAACACATTCTTCTCCACTAATTCTAACATCTGTGTCAGCTCCGTATTAATTTCAACTGATTAATTTTTCTCCTCATTTTCAGATTCTTTTTTAAGATTCTTTACATTTTGGTTGGGCTGGACATCTTTATATTCTTATAGATATTCTTGAGCTGTGTTCTGGGAGGCAATAAAGTACATGGAAATGGTTTGATTACTTCAGGTCTTCCTTTGAAGATCTGATAGGAGAGCAGTCATGTTCAGTCTCTGGCTAATTATCCCTCACCACTGCAGCAGGGGCTTTCTGAACACTAGTCAATGTCTCATGAACTATGAGGTTTCTCACTCTTGCTGTGGGTGAGCACAAGGTACAGTTCCCTGTAAGCCTTATGAGTAGCTCCTAAAATCATTTTTTAACTGCTGGATTATGTTTTGTGGAATGGGTCACTGAGCAGACATTGAACCTTCTGGTGCCCTGCCTTATCATTGATTAGCACGTATGGCAAAGTATCAGATCATAAAACTTACAAAGAAATAGAGCATAATTGTGGCCTACTTACTCAAAAACTCATGAAACTAGTATTTCAAACTGACAGTTCTGGCTCTCCCTGCTAAAAATCAATGCATTTGTAAATAACAGTGGAAGTCTTGGGGTGGTCTTTTTGTCCACTCAAAATCTGTTCTCTCACTGTTTTCCTAGACTGAGATGCAAGGTTGGCCGTATTCAGTAAAATCAATATCTGAGTTATTAAATTGAGATGACTACAAGCATTTCATGGATGGCATGGAAGGGAAGGTGGAATTAAGCTACACAGAGTGAATTACTCCTGACAGACATTCCATACTCTGGATCTGACAGTTATCATCATGTCCATAAATTTGGAGTAAGACTAGCCCTCAAGAGGCTATTTACTTTGGGCAGTGTGAATAAAGTCAGTATACACTGATAGCAATAACAATGCCGTCTTTAAATAGGTGCCTGATCTGAAAAACAATGCCAGCCATAGTAAACTAAGAAAGAGGTCACCAAGTGCATCCCTCTGATTATGATTTCAACTGAGAAAGAACTCTATATTCAAATAGGTTTTTAAAGAAAACCCATAATTAGAGTAAGATACAAAGAAATATAAATACCTAAGTAAAACGAGATGTCTTGTTTTCTAACCCGGTGCTTCTCACTTGAAATGTACCTACCAGCCACCTCGGGATCTTCCTAAAAATGCAGATTCAGATTCAGCAGGACTGGGATGGGCTTGAGAGTCTGCATTCTAAGCAGCTCTCAGGCAGTGCTGATGCTGGTGACCCACGGTTCAGAGTCCAAGATGTTAGTGTCAGAGTCTCTTAGACAACAGATCTAACATCAGACCCAGGTCTCTCAATTTTTAACAAACCCTTCAACTGATCCTGATATAGGTGGTTCATGAGCCGTAATTTGAGAAATGCCGCTCTAACAGAATTAATGTGGATTTTTCCAGGTTCTATTAAAGCACTCCCTTCAACTTCAATGAAATTTATAGACAGAAGTGTGCAATATTCCTCAAACTTAAGTACTGGAACATGAAGAGTCAATCAGTGTACCACCCATCAAACCAACAAGTAAATGAAAGTCTGGGGTCAAAGAAGTTGGGGAAGTTGGGCTACTTTGTCCTGCTCTTAACAACATTTCATAATATACATCATCTCTGAAAAGCTATGTGGCATTAATAAAAGCAGTTTAACTTATCTATGCTATTTTTTTCTGAAGTTGTTTGAACATGGAATCTTCTACCTCCCTTCTCCTGTGCTTGGCTTTAAACAGCCTATAGGCGAGAGTCAATAGTTTGGAGAATTTTGTGCTCAAGGGCATAAACAAACTGGTATTTCAACAGTGCCAGAAAGTGTCTAAGACCCTAGCTAGATCCTTTTGATTTTTAAAAAGGCTTCTGCTTCCTTTGTTTTCCTGTTCAGCACTCTTGCTTTTTAACACCTTCATCCTTATCTGTCTCTTAGCTTTAGAAAAAGAATTGCCTTCCATTCAAGAAGATTGGCAGAAATTGGAACAAAGAAAAATCTGTGAATTAATGTAATCCTCTGATCTTGGTTAAATGCTAAAATGTACTTTTCCCAATCAAGAAATAATTTTACCCTGTTAAGGCCAAAATACTCCTTGAAATACATATGAAAAATGCTTATTTACCTCTTAAATGCTAACTTCCCTAGTTCCCTTGTGATCAAAATACAGTCCTCTTAAAGATTCCATATCACACTCCCAATTATAAATCCAAATTACAAGGGATCATAATGCTTAAAATACATATCTAAGCAGAGTTCAAAGTTTGGTGTTAGTTTGGTTCCCCACCCTTGCCCCCAAGGTAAGGACATAATTTGGAGGAGAAAAAATAGAAAAACTCTCATAATCTTCTCATACTTGTAAATCAGTTGTTTCCATCACTCACTGAGAACAGCTTTAAAAACAAGTAGGGATATAAAGTGATCCCCCACACTCTCCCTTGGGGATGAAGCTAGCAACCCCAGGGCCTCCCCTAGACCCATTACCTCCCATCATTTCTCAGTGTTCCTCTGAATCAAGCACCTAGAACCGCAATGGTGTCTTAGGATTGACTGAGCCCCCAGACAGGCACAAGGAAGGCTGAAAGGCTAGCTCTTGTCTGTCCCGGGGAGCATTTCAAAGATCAACATACAGCTGGCCAAGCTCTCCTTCAAGATCTCTCTGAAAGCCGTCTATGTGTGGTGGACATGTTACGAAGAGCTTTGTATGATTTGTTCTGTGGAGTCCTCTCCCAACAGTTACTCTTGACATAGGCATGTTCCTTATCCCCATTTTACAGATGACAAAATCAAGCCTCAAAACTTGTTCAAAGTCAAGTGAACAGGGTGAGATTTAAATCCATAACTTACCTGACAAGTTCAGGCTCTTGGCTGTATGCTTTACGTCTTCACTCCCCTCTTCCTAGAGTGGATTTGTTTTGTCATCAATGTCTCTATAAATGCCCTGCCCCAGTCAACCAGAGCTTTGTACCCATAGGGCCAGGGCAGGTCTACTCCAAAGCCCCAGGCTGGTATGTCACCAAAGACATGGAGGGATTCTCTGTATATCTCTGGTTCTTACCTTCAACAGATTATCAGAGGGTTTTGGTTCTCAGTGAATGTGGGAAAATAGGCAGAATGAGGACTCCCAAAAGATCAGCACACCCTAATCTCTAGAACCTGCAGGTAAGTTACCTTACATAGCAAAAGGGACTTTGTAGATGTGATTGAGTGGACCTTTAGGAAAGGAGATAATCCTGGATTATCCAAGTGAGCTCAGTCTAATTAAAAGTCCTTCAAAGCAGAGAATATCTTTCCCAGCTGGGTCAGAGAAGAGTCAGAGAGATGTGACAGGAGAAGGACTCACTCAGCCATTGCTGGCTCTGAAGTTGGAGAGAGGGGGCCAAACCCAAGGAATGTAGTGGCTTCTAGAGCCTGGGAATACCCTTCAATTTATAGCCAGGAAGTAGATGGGGAACATAGCCCTATAACCACAAGGAACTGAATTTTACCAATAACCCAAATGAGCAAAGAACCAGATTCCTCCCTAGAGCCTCCACTAAGGAAAAAAGTCTTGCTAACAGCTTGATTTCAACCCAATATGAACCATGCCAGACTTCTAACCTACAGAACTGTAATATAATAAATGTGTATTATTTTAAACTGCCAAATTTGTGGTAATTTGTTACAGCAGCAATAGAAAACAAATACAGATTTTGGTACCTAGAAATGAAGTGCTACTATAACAAATATATAAAAATGTAGAAGTGGCTTTGGAATTGGGCAATAGAGAGACTAGAAGAATTATGAGCAGCATGATGGAAGACCTCTAAATCACCTTCAACAAACTATTAGTACACACATGGACATTAAAGACTGCCAGTAAGAACCCAGAAGGAAGTGAGATACATGTTCCTAACCTGGAGGAAGATGATCTTTGTTATACAGGGACAAGGAGTTTAGCAGAATGTGTTCTGCAGTTTTGTGAAAAGTGCAACTTGAAAGGATGACCATGGATATTTAACATAGAATATTTCCAGGCAGTGTTTTGGAAGTACAACCCGATCTTTTTCTTGATGCTTTTGTAAAATATGAGTGGAGAAAAACAAATTGAGAGGGCAGCTGTTAAAAAAAACAGCAGGGTTGGATTATCTGGAAACTTTTAAAAATTTTTTATTATTTACTTATTTGACAGAGAGGGCATATGCAGGAGGAGCAACAGAGGGAGAGAGAGAAGCAGGCTCTCCACAGAGCAGGGAGCCCAATGCAGGACTTGATCAACCCCAGGATCTCAGGATCATGACCTGAGCTGAAGGCAGATGCTTAACCAACTAGAGACCCAGGCATCTCTATCTGAAAATTTCTGAGCCTGCCCAGATGGCAAAAGATGGTAAAATGAAGAGATTCATTGTCAGGAAAGGACGCTCTAGGAAAAATTCCAAGGGTGTGGCTATAAAATCTTTTGCTATTTTACCAGGAAGATGGAAGTATCAGGTTATTCAGTTACCCCAAAAAAATGCTCTCTGAAGAGATTATGGGTATTGATGAGGGAGCAGGAGGCTGGCTGAGGACAAAGCAAAAGCTGGCGCTTTGCACCCCCTCTTCACCCGCTCCCCTCCATATGTGTAGTATTCCTCAGGCACCCCTGACCGCCATAAAATGATAAATAGTTAACTTGCAGGGATCGCAATCCTGCAGAACAGGAATCTCCCTTGCTCTACAAGATATCCTAGAGACCTAAACAGGGAGGTTACCTTATCAATAGCACAAATTTCCAGAGGCAAATAACTCTTGGTTCCTGAAGCCCTAATGTCCCCCTCCCACCATAAACTGGAGGAGACTGGGATACAAGGGAATGTGAATGATAGCCAGATCATAATGCCCCACCAAGAATCCCCCATTATCTTGATGTTAGTGCCTGACCTAAAGACAACATCGATCAGGCCATAAGGGCAAAGACTCCCCCCAGCACCTTGTAGGCCCTCCCTAGCATGTGAGAACTCTGTCGAAATCTCCCATTCCTTCACCACCTCCCCCCAACCGTGGGGTATATAACATGCCCACCTTCACAACCCGGGGCAGCAGCTCTTCCTGCCCACGGGTCCTGTCCCCATGCTTTAATAAACCACCATTTTGCACCAATGATGCCTTAAGAATTCTTTCTTTAGTCGTCGGCTCCGAACCTCCTCACCCCACCAAACCTGACTTAGGTTCTGGGACTTCATCAGGTATGACTCAGAGGCCCCCCTCAGCCATCACAGCAGAAGCTAAAATTAGAAATTATCTTAAAAATATCTATGGATGGGGCACCTGGGTGGCTCAGTGGGTTAAGCCTCTGCCTTTGGCTCAGGTCATGATCTCAGGGACCTGGGATGGAGCCCCACATCAGGCTCTCTGCTTCCCCCTCTCTCTGCCTGCCTCTCTGCCTACTTGGGAGCTCTCTCTCTGTTAGATAAATAAATAAAATCTTAAAAAATATATATCTATGGACAAGCACCTCATCTAATGTAGTGAATGTTGTGAAATACACAAGAGATCCACAAAATTCCAAAGAAACTTCTCTCAGCAGAAACACTGCCAGCTTTGACTGAAAGGGGAAGTACGGAATGAAAGAAAGCTGTCACTCACTCCCCCCTCCCCCGAGTTCTCCCGTTGAGAAACAGACTGTTAATACTACTCAATTGCAAAACACATGCAAACTTTCAGGAAGAAGCACAGATAAGTCAGAGGGTGAAGCTGCAAACCAGAGGATTATTCCTGAGGCTTGACACCTTCCGAATTTTCTTGGCTGGTTTTATAAATTGCTTAGGATTTGTGACTCTTTCTGTCCTTCCATTTTTCTCCTATTTTGAACAAGAATGTCTACGGCCGTTAGCTCATGCCTGCCCCAACACTGTATTTTAGGGGCAGATAACCTCTTTCTTCAGTGTCATAGGCCCACGGATGGAAATAAATTGTGGCCTAGGATGGATCATACGCAAAGCCTCCCCCACACCGAATCTGGCTCATGTAGCCAAGAGTGGCTCTTGAGCCTTTAAAATGTGACTGGGGTGACTAAGGAATTGAACGTTTAATTTTTCTTTAATTTCAATTAACTGTTTAAATTTAATTATCTGGCTAGTGGCTACCATATTTGTCAACAGCTCTAAAACTTTTATTTTTTCTCTTCCCAATCGATTATAAACCCCAGGAAGATAATTACTTCTGTTTTTGTTCACTGTGATTTCCCACGCACATAGAAATGGCTCATAGTAGGCACTCAATAAATATTTTTTCAGTGAATGAATGTCTGTTCAGTAGAATGTCTATTCTACTATGCCCAAAGTTTGTCACTTGCTGTGCCCACACAGCATCTGTAGCCTCCTTCTTGTGTTTCAGAAATTCCCTACAATATGTGACTAGTTCAATGGTGTGATTTGAGGACAGTGATCCTGGCTACATGGCCTTTGATTGTGTGGGCTCTTCATCACCATCTCAAGAACTCCTGTTCTCTTTAAATCACCCTGAGACACTCTGTTACTTGCATCTGTAAACCCAGTGAACACCTCTGCCCACATCATCTTGGGAGGAGGTAACTCAGCTCCATTTCAAAGTTGTACTGTAAACCAAATCACACATACCAACAGCACGGACCACATCATACTCTGCAAGCTAATCATGCTGATGGCTTCAGAATTTCTCCAATAACCTTGAAACACATTCCACACGGTCGTTTTACAAGGCCAATTAATCTAATTGATTTCCAGAATTAGGATCTTCGAGAACCCAGTTATTTTAAAATCAATCTTCATCAGGAGTTGATAATACCTCATCCATGCTGAGATGGCTATGGGGGCCCAGGAGGGATTTCATCCAAGCCTCTATTTCAAGTTGTCATGGAGTCTGCTCAGACTTTAAATGTTCAGTGCATCTCCGGATCACACACACGTGCACACATGCCACCAATAGAAAAATGCATTTCTAAGCAGGGAGCCTCTCTCAGTCTACCTGCAGCTCATCCTCTCTTCCCAGTGATATTATCCACACTGAAAAAATAATTCTCATTACCACCATCAAGTGTATTTATTAAGGCACATTTCCTTTGGAATTAGCTCAGCAGGTATCATAAGCCCTGTTAGAACATGATGCTTTTTTTTTTTTTCTCAAAGCATTAATGCTCAATCTCTGCAATTTTGCTTGACATTTCATACTTGAGGCTTGCCAAAGGGACTTTGTGAAATGCCTTTGTCCATCAATGCAAAATTGCCAGCCCCTGGTCCACGATAAAGACTGCCTACTAACCTGCTAAACATGTCCTCTCTGATTCCTTCTCCTACTGCGTCCTGAGAAAAACTCCCTTCTCCTGCTCCGATCACCTTTGCTGCTCTCTTAGGGGCAAAATAAGAACAACAATGAAGCTACTAGAGCCATCCGAGGCTTCTTCTAATGTGCTGTCTGATAAACTCATTGCAACATAAACTTAAAAAAACAGAGGAGGATGTAATTGATGTATATAGGCTTTAGCTCCTCAGCATCACCATAACCACCTGCGAGGTTCTGCAAACATGGATTCTAGGTCCCCCACTCCAAAGGGTCTATATAGTGGTTTCCACATGGAAAAGGAGGAGGCAGAACTTGCCCAGAGGCTGGGAGTACACTGTGCAGACGTCCTAACTCGGCCCACAGCTGCCCGATCTACTCCACAACCCACTATCCCAATTCACCTGATCCAGGAGGGCCTGGCAGAACTAGGGTTCTTGGGTACACCACATTCAGTAAATCACTTACCTCACGCCTGTGCCTGAGCCAGCAAATTCAGAGTGCAGCAGTTAACAATACAGATGACTCTAGAAATCTTAAGAAATTTTGTTTTTGCCACAAATCATTCATTCATTCATTCTTTCAACAAACCAGTGCCGACTCTGTGCCCTATCTTGTGGGTTAGTTCCCTAAAGCCCCACTCCTTAAGCCTTGATATGCAGGTTCTGGTCCGTAAGTCTGGGACAGGCCTTGAGATTCCACATTTCTAACAAGCTCCCAGGTGATGCTGAAGCTGAGTAGGAAGGTTCATACTTATAATCTCAAACAGTGCCTTTCAACTAAGGGCAGTTTTGCCCACTCAAAAACATCTGGCAATGTTCAGTGACATCTTTGTTTGTCACAACTAGAGGAAGAAAGTGCTACTGGCCATCTAGTGGGTAGAGGCCAGAGATACCGCTCAACATCCTCCAAGGAACAGGCCATCCCAGGCCACAGAGAATTATCTAGCCCCACATGTCAATAGTGCGGAGGCTGAAACCCAGATCAAGAAGAACTTGCTGTGTCTCTATAACCCAGCTCTGCCACTGAAAATTAACCTTATAAAAGCTGCATATTTGATTAACTCTCAAGCTGTGCCTTGGCACCACCTTAAACACCTTAATTATATCGATTCATTTAATCCTCACAACAACCCCTTAAGGTGTGTGGTTTCCTACTGTACAGATGAGAAAACAGAGTCTCTGAGATGCTACCAGTTAAGACACAGAAGCTAGACTCAAATATAGCTCTTAAAGCTTCTCATCATTGTCCCTTGCCAAAAGGCACTTAAGAAGTGAATAGTGAGCTACAAACATTAATCATGTTTCCCCATCCCTGGGTCTAGGTGAACTCCCAGTTCTCCGCCTCCATGCTTTAAAGATCTACTGCAATGTGGACAGATGGTAACCGAAACTGGCCATAAAAATCCCTATTTTTCCCTTCTCTGCTTCTTTGCTGGAGCCACAGCTCACCCCAGAGAACCTGCAGGGTACTGGTTAACAGGTTCTTGCCCACCTGGACAGCATGTATCACTCATGGTGGAGAAGCCCTCCTCTGAGCACTCTGAAATGCCTTGCTTCCCTAAGAGCTCTTTTCCAGGACCACTTGGGCTGTGATTTAAAAAGATCTATCTTGTACAACAGCAGTTCTCATCTGGGGCCAATGTTGCCCCCTAAGGGACACTTGGCGATGTGTGAAGACATTTTTGGTTGTTACAGCTGGTGATGGGAAGGTTTGTTATAGAGGCCAACAATGCTGATAAACTTTCAACAATGCACAGGACTGCTCCACAGCAAACAGCTGTTTGATCTGAAATGTCAATAGTGTTGATGTTAGGAAACCCTGCCTTAGAGAGTAATTCCCAGTAAACACCAATATTTACAGGAGAGTTGAGGCTTTATAGGGTATTGGTTAAAGCTGGGTTCACATTTTGACTTCCCTGCTTAATAGCTGCTTGACCTTGGGCAAATTACTTCTTCTCTCTAAACCTCAATTCCATATTCTCAAAATCAGATCTTTACTCACAGGGTCAATAGGGGCAATAAATGAGAGAAGCTCCAGATACAGTAAAAGCGATCAATAAGTGGTAAGTGAGGGTCGCAAGCATCTCCGTTGTTATCCCACTGGGATGTCATCTTACTACAGACCTCAGCATGGCGTAGGCACAGGGGGCCAGTCTCTTGGACTGCTGGGAATAAGACTTCTACAACTGTGGTCAAGAATCAAAGATCTCAGGGCTCAAAGCATGTATCACTTTGGTAGGGCTGCTATAGCAAAGTGCCACAAACTGGTACCTTCATAAAAATGGAACTGCATCACGGTTCTGGAGGCCAGAAGTCCAAAATCAAGGTGTCAGCAGGGTTGGTAGTTCTGAGGGTCATGTGGGAAGGATCAGTTCCAGGCCTCTCTCCTAGCTTCTGGCAGTTTTCTGACAATCTTTGATGACTTCTGGCTTGAGGCAAGACAGCTCCAGTCTTCATGTGGTGTTATTCCTGTGCTTCTAAGTCCCAATTTCCCCTTTGATAAGGATACCAGTCATATTGGATTAGGGCAGACCCGACTCCAGTATGACCTCATCTTAATTATGTCTTCAATGACCCTATTTCTAAATAAGGCCACATCCTGAGTACTGGAGAGTTAAGACTTCAACATAGGAACTCTGGTTGGGGGGGGTGGGCACAATTCAACCCATAACCAAAGGATCTCAAGGTCATGTATCCTCAGGTATGTTAGAAGCATTTTATAGACAGAACAAGTGAGGCATGAAAGCTTAGGCAAGTTGCGCACAGTTGCACAGCCTGAGGGAGTCTTCTGTTCCACTTGACGTGGGAGGGAAATCCTATGGAGCTGATGAGAGAGGGGAGGAGGGGGGTCTTTGGCACAAGGAAAAGATCCAGGCAAGAGGGAGTGCAGATAACCAAACTAGAATCAAATTTCAGTGTAACAGTTAAAAAACTAGAGAACAGAGGATCAGGCAGGAAGAAGCCAAAAAAGAAACAAAGAACTTCTGGGGGAATATGCAGAACCACAGATTGCTTTGCCTGTAATTCTGTCCCCTCTGGGCAGTAAGTGCCATGCAGGCAGCAATCTGGCCTGCTGTGTTCTCAGATATATCCCAGGTGCTGAGCACAGAGCCTGATGCAAGGTAGGTGTACCATGAATATTCATGGATTGTCACTTGCATATGCTTCTTTAAAATGCAGATTCCACATGTCAGATCTACTGAGTCAGTCTCAAGGGTGGAGGCAGGAATTTGCAGTTCCTCCACTCCCCCGCCCCAAGAAAAATGGATAGATACTATAGCTTCAAACCCCTGATGAAGAGGAGTATCTCTGGAGGTCCCCATCAGGGAAGTTCATGAGAATGTCTGTAGCCAGAGAACCTTAGGACCCAGAAGTACAGCGCTGGGCATGTATACTGTACTTAGACACTTTAAAATCATGTATTATTTAATCAGAAATGGGTCCTCCAGGATGACTAAATCCACACAGTAAATAGGTGTTTGGAAAGCTCAGCACCCATTAGTGGTGTGTAATGACTATGAGGGCACTATTAGATGCTCCGAGGGGCTGCTTAAACACCCTGACAGGCAATTCGGAGTCATAAAATTTCTCATAAAGGTAGAAGTCGTTGTACATGCACTCAGGGGAGCCTCTATGCTTCACAATTACACTGATAAGTAATATTTTCTCGGGTAATCCCACTTTGCTACTTGGGGTAAGACACAACCCAAAGGCTCATGACAAGGGATTGTCATTTAGGGGACCTCTCCAAGCTCCCTCAAACTCAAAGTGCAGGGACTCCAAGACAGATTGGAAGCTGCTTACAGGACCAGGATCTCCTGCCCTCTTGCATGTGTGACGCAGACATCTGCCCATGTATCTTCCGAACCCTGCCCTGCCCTCCAATAGGAGATAGGGGAGCAGCAAGGGGGGTGAGGCACCGTGTCAGTAAGCGGCAACACTAGCAGCCTAACAAGCAAGCTCCTATGTCTCCAATGGCTCAAACATAACAGAAAAATAAGACTTGTTCACATAAAATCTAAAACAACTGTTCTAGACCAGAGAAACTCTCCTCCCCTCCAGCAGTGATTCAAGGATCTGAGCTCTTTCCATCTAGTTTCCACTGCAGTCCACTAAGATCACCGCACTCATCTGCAGTCATCGAGCAGAAGAATGTGGAGGACACCATGGGGTGGGGAGTGGTTCTGGACTCCACTGCCCAGCCCCCCCTGAAGTTAGGTGTGGTCACATGACAGAGTCCCCACAACATATGTGAGCATAAGTCACAGTCCCCTTTGGGGCCATGAAGAGGAAATGGGTTTGAAACAATGACCCATTCTCTTCCACACTCACCAGCCCATTTAACCTAACCCAGATTTTCATGAGGAACTGGGTCACAAAGGTGACAGTGGCAATAATGATGGCGATGTTGACAGTAATAACAGTGTCAAGTGAACACTTCTCAGTTCCTCACCCAGTGTCCATTGACCCTAATTTGGGGATCATTCTTCCCCTTTTTTCTGACAATTTGGCTTCAAAGGCATTGTTCCACCATGAACCCAGGAAATGGAGTCATGTAACTTGGGCCTGAGCAAAGTGCTTCACTGCAATGGCAGCAAATGGTTCAGAAATGAACACCAGACCTGAAGTAGGGCAGTCGGAAGGACCCAGCATCAGCCCGGGCCATTTTCTGCACTGCTGAGGAGCAGACTTGGTCTCCCTGATAGGTGGGCCCCACTGGCCAACACCTAGTACACCTAGTATAGCCGCAAGAACTTGGCTAACATGGCAGAAGAGGAGGAAAGCAGCACTGGTCCAGCCCAGACTCAACTTAGCACCAGCCTTTCCAAAAAATGGGCCATCTAATTACCTTTAAAAACTGGGAAGGGTGCGGCTTCTGTCAGTTCCTGAAAAAGGCCCCCAATCCTCCCCCCAGTTACGATGACATTGGACACTGTGACACTGCTTTACACTCATTAAAGGATAACTGTTTAACCCTCCCAGCAGTCCCATGAGGGACTACTGCTGCTGTTACTCCCACTTCACAGATGAGGAAACTGAGGCTGAGAGCAGCCAGCAGACGTGCTAACAGCCATACAACCAATCCTACTTGGATTTCCATGCACACAGTCTTACTTCAAAGCCCACACTCTTATGCACAGTGACATACCTACTGCCCACAAATGTTTTCTGGGTGCTTAGTACGTACCAGACACTGGGCCATGTGCCTTATAAATTGACATGACACCCATCCACACCTAGGGGTTGGCCCACCCACACTGTGGCTCTGACTGTCACAGTCAACACAGTCCCCAAGCATCAGTCTTGACACCAGTTCCCCTCCCTCTGCCTTCACATGACAGTTCGGTTTACAGTGAGGTTTGCCTTCAAGGGAACAGGCAAGTGTTGGATCTTTTATGTCTTATTAACATTTATTAACATTAACATTTAAAAGTCAGCACTTAGTGCATTCATCAGTGGGAAGTTTTATAAGACTGAATTGCCATGTTAAGGGTGCGGGCTCTGGGGCCAGCCTGTCTGGGTGTGAACCTGAGCTTCTCCATTCCTGTGTGACTTTATATAAGCCTTTCACCCTCTCTGTTTCTTCTCTGTACATCAGAGTAAGAGAATTCACCTCATTCGGTTGTTGCATGAAACAAGTGAGACAGTTCATATAAATCTCTTAGAAGCACTTAATAAATGCATGATAGATTATTAGTCCCCACATCTGCTCTATTGAGGAATACTGACTGATCAAAGTCCCTGACCCTGCAAGGAAGAAGGCCAGGCCCCGGGCCACCCAGAGAGCTCACCATGACAAGTAACTCTTCCCTAGGAACATTCCAACTGTCTTTTCATTTTTCCAGTCAACCTATTTATTGAGGACCTACATGTTAGGCACCAGGAAAGCAGTGCCAAGAAGGAAGAACAAAATTTCTCACCATGATAAGTAATAAGCTTTGTTGAAGAAGACAGACATAATCAAAGAATCACACAAATGAATCTGAAATCACAACTAAGATAGGCATCTGGTAGAAATGCCCCCATGGGGTGGGAAGAGAAGATAGAGCAGGGCATTTCTCAGGGAAGCGCTGGTGCGGGAAGCATCCTTAACGCATTTGCAGTTGGCAAGCCCATCACTGGGTTTAAGGGTGTGGGCTTTGGAATAAAGCTGGGTGAACGGGAATCCAAATCTAACTGGTTGTGTGACTTTGGGCACATTTGCTAGCCTTTCCTTTTATCCAGAGGAAATGATGAAAGGGCTGAAATCAGAGTGATAAACAGGAATTAATGAAGTGGAAAGGAAGGATGATCCTATGTTGCTGTAAATGCAAAGGTCTTACTAGGAAGGACATCAGGTATGAGGGACCAAAAGAAGAGCAGCCGCAAGCAAGCTCACTTTTATGGAGCGAGGAGAGGCATTGCTCAAGTTAAAATGTCCCTTTGCGGGGCACCTGGGTGGCTCAGTGGGTTAAGGTTAAGCCTCTGCCTTCAGCTCAGGTCATGATCTCAGGGTCCTGGGATTGAGCCCCACATCATGCTCTCTGCTCAGTGGGGACCCTGCTTCCACCCCCAAGCCCCCCGCACCCCGCCGCCTCTCTACCTATTTGTGATCTCTGTCTGTCAAATAAATAAATAAATAAAATCTTTTAAAAAAAAAATAAAAATGTCCATTTGTTCCCTTCAGCCCCACTTCAGGATTCCTCAATACCAACACCCCCAGGAAATTGTGTATGCCAACTCTCTAATTAAATAAGAAATTCACACATTTTTAAGCGATTTACTGGGTTCTCCCCCACTCCAGAAAATTTGAGAAGAGGAGCCTATTGAGGGCCATGTCTGACACAAAGGAATACTGCTTCACAGCAGGGAGGGAGGTAGAATTTTCCCGGTGTGGTTCCACTCCGGTAACACCCATGGACAAAGGTCTATACTCTGCTCCAGTTATCATGATCTGGGACAGGGAACACAGATTCTCCAGGGCTCACAAGCTCAGCTTTGTTTCAGCTCCTAACGATCTCCCATCTCACAATTAGTTTTCTTTAAATAGGTTCTCCCAGAGCATGTCTTTGCTACATCCTGTAGGCCTGGTGGAAGGAATCTGGCACTTTCTCAACCACGGGCCCTTTAAATTACAAATGGCACACTTCAAGAGGTGTCTGTAGATCATCTGGCTTTAAATAGGAAGCATATTGAAAGACCATTTGTCTTGTCCGGGGCCAGGAGGAGGTGGGGGATGCTAAGGGCTCTTCACCCACTCTGAGGTTAAGCAGGGCCTGGGTGGATGCAATAGTATGCTCTGTCCTCCAGGGGGCGCTGCAGCTTGTTCCCTCCCCATGTCCAGATCTCTGTTGAACCCTGCAGGCTGTGCAAAGGAGAAAAAGGTACCACTATTTGTGTGCCAACTATAACTCTGCGTATGCGAAGTGTTTTAGGCACATTACAACACTGAGATAAGGATCTGTCGTTAGCCCCAAAATGAACAAAAAGGCTCAAAGGGGTACAATGACTTGCTTGTGATCACACAAGAAAAAAGCCAAAGAATCAAAATTTGAACCCAGATCTTAACACCTTCACGGGTTTAACTCTATCAAAGTGAATGACGCAGGATGCTCACTCCAGAGACTGGCTTTCTCCAGCATGTATTCATATATTCACTCAACAAACATTTCCTGAACCCCAAGCCCTCACTAAATCCTGAGTGCTAGGAAAGAGAAATGAGCCTGTCACTACCCTCATCTTACAACCTAGTTTTCCCTACCCAGTCCCTCTGCAGTCTGACACCTTCAGTGGGTCACTGTCCCCATCCAGCCACATTAACATTTACTGGGCTCCAGGCTCTGGATAAATGCTGGGGACACAGGGAGATAAAATGGGAACTTCTGGGGGTAAGAGACACATCAGTAAGTGTCTGATTTTGCAGTACACTACAAGATAAGATGGTATGAGAACAGGGAACAGAGGCTCCTAACCCAGGCTTGGGGTCAGAAATGGCTTCCAGAAGAGATCTCCAGCAGACTGTCTTCTTTGCTCATCCACTGACAAATTTCTCTTCTACGCTGGCAGAACCTCAATTGCTTTCTGGTGTCTACTTGTCCCCATGTGACTCTGGGAAATTCTAACCTGCCAGATCATGGTGGTCACACTTACTAACCTAAATGATGGGTTTAGGGATGGGCATTTAAACAGTGCAAGCCAATGAGAACTTGTGGTGGCGGGCAGGTAGGAGGGAGAGAGCTATCTGCTGGAGGATTTCAAAAAACAACTCTAGACCCTGAAAACAGTTGTGCATGGCTACAGTCTTTTTTCTTTTTTTTTTTTCCGGCAGTAGTTACTGAGTGTCCACAGATCGCTTAAACCGGAGACAGTAATTACACAGATTTGCAGACTTTTATGGACCTAGCTTGAAAATACACTAGGCATGGCAGATGGAAAGACAAAAGGAGCTAGGGGCCCTGGTGATTCCACTGGCCTCAGAGTCAACCTCCTCACCTTCCTTAGAAATGCTTTTTTGGCTTCAAGGGTCAGAAAACCCAATTATAGCAGTTTAATGAGATAGGGGTTTATTTTTCTCACAAAATATGAATTCCTGGGGTACCTGGTGGCTCAGTCAGTTAAGCATCTACTTTTGGCTCAGGTCCTGATCCCGCAGTCCTGGAATGAAAACCTGCATGATCCCTGCTTCTCCCTCTGCTCCTCCCCCTGCTTATGCTCTCTCACGTGCACTTGCTTTCTCTCTAACAAAATCTTTTTTTTTTTTTTAAGATTTTTATTTATTTATTTGACAGAGAGAAATCACAAGTAGATGGAGAGGCAGGCAGAGAGAGAGAGAGAAGCAGGCTCTCCGCTGAGCAGAGAGCCCGATGCGGGACTCGATCCCAGGACTCTGAGATCATGACCTGAGCCGAAGGCAGCGGCTTAACCCACTGAGCCACCCAGGCGCCCTCTCTCTAACAAAATCTTAAAAAAAAAAAAAAAATCCAGAAATACGGAGCCAGTCAGGGTATTTATTCACTTGGCTTCAATTAATCAGCTTTGCCGAAGTGATAAATGACCCTCAAATCTCAGTGGCCCTCACACAGGCTGCAGGTGCTGTGGCTCTGCACCATGTGACTTCATTCCAATGCCCAGACTGAAGAACCAGATCCCACACGGGCAATGCCCACTCTACTAAGTAAATTCCAACCAACGAGGCTGAGTCTAACCACCCAACTGCATTTAAGGCATCTGCTCAGACCAAATGTCATAGATGCTCACATTCTATTAGCTAAAGTCAAGTGGCCATATTGGTCATGAAGAAAGGAGGCATGCTCCTCCTACAGAAGAGGGTGTGTAATATCCTAACTGGAGAGGGGGGCAAATAAACGTGATCAAGAAAACAATTTACCATGTGGCCTTTTCCCTCCAAGGTCACAAGAGGGCTGCTATAGTTCTAGCCATCTCATCTCAGTCCCGCAGAAAAAGATAGGACAGAAAAGAGATAAGAGGGCAAAGGTTTCCAGGAAACTCCAGAGCAGTTTCATTTCTAGCTCACTGGCCAAAACTAGATCTCAAGAACACTCATGTCTGGAAGTGGCTAAGAAAATGAAAGCTGTGGTAGCCATCCAAAGGAGTCAGTCCCATATTTATTTATTTGACAGAGAGAGGCACACAGAGGGAGGGAACAAAAGCAGGGGGAGTGGGACAGGGAGAAGCAAGGTTCCTGCTGAGCAGGGATCACAGGATCACGACCTGAGCCAAAGGCAGATGCTTAGTGACTAAGCCACCCACACGCCCCCCATGGATTGCTTCCTATGAGAAAGTATTCATCTCCTTATTGTTTAAGCCATTTTAGTTTGAGATCTGTGCTACTTACAGCTGAGAAAAGAATTCTAATAGCAAAGAGATCCATAGTTTTTATCCCAGCATACAAGATCCTAGGTGAATCAGCCCCACACTCTGCTTTTCCTATCTTCTCCTCTTCCTGTACCACACTCGTGCTGATCTCTCCCTCCATGTACATGGAGAGTTCCCTGTGCTTGGACTGCTACCCTCCACATCCATCCAACATCTTCATCACATCCTATCACTGCTTTACAATGTAGCCCACATTGCGTAATTGTGTATTTATTAGTTCGCCCCTTTAATATTTGCTTCCAGTAGACTCTAAGTTCCATGAGGACAGAGTCATATATGCCTTGCTTACCACTATATAGCATTTACTGATCACAGTACCTGGCTCAGAGTGGGGGCTCCATAAAGAATTGTTAAGTGAAAAAATGGACATGACACCCAAGAGAAGTCTTGAAGAATGAGTATATTGCTGAGTAGTTGGAAACCAAGTCACCCAGGCTGTCTTATCAAGAATCAATAAATCTGGAGTACTTAAGATCCTTTTATGGGGTCAGTGAGGTATATTTAAGCACACACTCTCCCCCCTTCCTATCACACACATAACACCCAGTAATTAAAGACTGCACCTATAGATCACCCCATCTCAAAGGAAGTAAAACCAGAATATGAAAATAATTGCCCTAGGGCACGGAAAACAACTGTGCTAGCACCATAACTCAGGTAATCTGCCAACCAATTTGCCAGTACTTTGTACTTGCCAATTTTGCCACTGTGTTAGTTTCCTAGGGCTACCATAACAAAGCACCACAGATGGGAGTGCTTAAACAAAAATTTATCTTCTCACAGACTTCTGGTGGTTGGAAGTCTGAGATCCAAGTGTCAACATCAAGGACTCCCTTTAAAGCTTCTCTCCTTGGCTGTTTTCTCCTTCATGGTTTACCTTCTGTGCCTGTCTCTATCCTCATCTCCACTTGAAAAGACACTAATCATTGAATTAGGGTCCATTCTTTTGACCCCATTTTACCTTAATTATCTCTTTAAAAAGTCTTATCTTCAAATACACTCTCTGGGGCTTTGGAATTTGGGGAGACACAGTTCCGCTCATAATCACCACCACTAGAATTTGTGATTTTCATTGCAATTTCAGATACTTTGTCTTACATATTTTCTTAAGAAGGACCTGTGTCTTTGGGAGGGCAGGAAGCTTCATTTCACCCATGAGGAGACCAAAAGATAAAAGACTCCCCTACGGTTGTACCTCTGGAGAATAATGGAGGTAGAACTAGAATCCACCAATATGAACAGCAGGTCTCAGTACTGTCCTGGGGTTCTATCATGGACATATCTTTGTGGATTTAGAAGTTTCCTCTGAAATTTTTAAATTTTTATAATTTTAAATTTTAATTTCAGAAGTCATCTCTTCAAACTTGATGCATGCACCTTCTGCATCACCTGGATGACTCCCGTAATTTGTCATCCTCCTGCATGTGGGGCATTTGTGGTTGTGCTTACAATCTCCCCAGTGCCAAGTGGTACCACCTCAACTGTCTTGGGCTGATGGGGAAGAACAGAAGTGACCTTAATACTCCAAGTTGAAGATCAAAGGACAGTCTAAAATGTCCTTTTAGAAGACATAGTGGTAGATGAGTAGGGTTCCCACATGGCAAACAATAGTCTAGGCACAACTAATTCAGAAGAATCCATACTCCAGGGCGCCTGGGTGGCTCAGTGGGTTAAGCCGCTGCCTTCGGCTCAGGTCATGATCTCAGGGTCCTGGGATCGAGTCCCGCATCAGGCTCTCTGCTCAGCAGGGGGCCTGCTTCCCTCTCTCTCTCTCTGTCTGCCTCTCCATCTACTTGTGATCTCTCTCTGTCAAATAAATAAATAAAATCTTAAAAAAAAAAAAAAAAGAATCCATACTCCAGCAGTCAGTACCCGATGTACTTTATGAGAAGTGATTTAGTTTCAGCCAAGGACCATCATCCATCACATTAAATTAATGTTGCTAATTTGGATGTTATTGGTTTTATAGGTTTGTTTGTATTTAATTTATAAATTTGTTTTAGCTTTACATCTGCTTAAGAGCAATAAGCATAAGGCATTTATAAGTAGTTTTATGTGTGTACTTCTTAAATAATATTAAGTTTAACATTAATATAAAATAATTTAAGTCAAGTGAGGAAAGAGAGGATGGTCCTTCTGCAACTACTTCTGACCCAGTTTGTTTCTCGCCCTTTCAGTGAGTTCCCAGAAAGTCCAACATATTTGGAGCTGCCAGGCACTACCTCCCCAATCCCACCTCTCAGAGAATTCGCCCTATCCAATCCCTGCTATGGGCAGAACCATCATTCACAACTCTTTGGACCAGGATTGCGAAAGTCTTCAAATATGGACCAGATTCTCTCCTCTGGGAAATTAGAATCAATATATTGAGAGATTTGAGCCAGTAAGCTATTGGAAACCAAGGTGAAAGATCCTGTAGACTCAGAACATAAGCCACCATTCAGGAGAAGTCATCAGGGCTGCATACAGATGGAAGAGTGGGCAGAGGGAGCCAGTATATAGCAAGAGAAAAATAAATGGTTGGGCAGAGAGAAGCTCGGATGGCAGTCCACACATCCAAAGAAGGGTCTGAGGCTGGTTGTGTAATCCTGCCGATTTCCCAGATCCCAGCTTCAAGCCCTGGAAACCCTCTGTGAGATGCACCTATCTCCTTCCAACAACCCTCTTTGACTTGAGCTAGCCTAAGGAGGTCTTTGTCCCTAATGACCAAGTGTACTTTCTATGGCTTTCCACTTGTTTTGTGTATCTTCACATTCATCCCTTCATTTCCATGCCTTGGTATGCACCAGTTTTCCTAGGAGATTATTGAGGACAAGAGCCAGAAAGGAGGAAGAGAGGAATCAGGATTTACCAAGCACTTACTATGAGAAATGAGAGAAGAAAATTAACGCCCTGAGTGGGCAGTTCACCTACATGATCATATATAACTCTGTTACTCTGAGACATGGGCATTATTCTACTTATTAAACCATCCAGAACCAGGATTCGGGGAGGTCAGGTAACTTATCCGAGGCCAACAAGGAAGGAATGGAGGACAGGAAGTAATGGGAGGCAAGAAGCAGTGGGAGAGAGGAAAAGAAGACTGAAAATGATGGAAGATAGCTTGATCTGATCTCACAGCTTATTCATTTCCCATCAAGTTTCATTTCCTTCATTGGAGAGGCATTTCTGTACTGGGACTCGATGCAAAACTCAGATTGCTGCCCAGACTCAATCTGACCAGCAGCAAAGATGTGGGAACACACACTCACCTAGCACGAGCTACCTTGGGAAATAGTTATCAGGGAGACAATTTGGTAGCTGAGATCCTGGACTCAAATCCTGACTCTGCCACTCATGGTTTTAGTGACACTACCTTGGACCTCAGCTTCTTCATGTACAAATTGGCAGTAATAACAGAACACCTCTTTTGGGCTGTATTGAGGGTGAAGCAAAGCAACACTTGCAGAAGTATGCAGCACTGTGCCTGAGAAGCCATTTGAGGAGCTACAGGGTGGGTTACTGACATCTCAGAAGGCTAAACGGCATGGTGCTTTTCATGAACCAACAAGTCTCTCTTCTTCACAGAACTTCTCTATGGCAGAACTTGCCACATGTCCCCCAACTATTGGATATTGATTTTTACCATGAATAACCTTAGATGAACTTCATTTATAGCTGCAAGTGCTTCAAACTGACCCAAATTGATCAGGCATAAGGATTTTCCATTAGGCAGAAATTAAGGAAATATATCTTCCAATATCTCAATTAAAATAGCCTCCATTTTGCCAAGGTAAGAGCTGTTGATTTGATTTTAGTGAACAAGTAGATCAATAAGATAGAAGGCTCCTGAGAGGATAATACACCTCTCCCACATACTTCGTGGCAGCTGGATTCCTTCCCAGACTTGATCCTGCTGTCTACAGCTGACACCAAAGTTCTGCACTGGCCACGAGGGCCCCTCAAGGGCCAGCTGTTGCAGAGAACAGTGTCCACATGGAGCTGACAGGAGACAGGCCTCCTGAGAGACAGAACTAAGTTGTCCCTTCTTTATCACCGTGGTCATCATCATTTTCATCATGTCATCATTGTCATTACCATGTGAGCCCCCCCAAGGGCAGAGATTTGGGTCTGTTTTGCCCCCTGATGTCTCCCCAGCACCTAAAACAGTTCCTGGCTGTGGTAAACTCAGGGCATGAATGGCCCCAGCTCTTTGCTCCTCCTTATTCCACACCATCCCCTTTGCCACATGACCTGTGCGCTTCTCACTGAAGAGTTAGACCTTACTGCCCCTTTCCCTTGAATCTGAGCTAGCCTTGTGACTTGTTTTGCCCAGCAGAAAAGAGCAGGAAAGATGATGCCCCATTCTGAGTCTGAACCTCAAAAGGCTTTGCACGTTTCCATATACTCTCTTACTCTCTGCAGTCACCATGTCAAGGACATACCCAGAAGGGCCTGCTTGTCCCACAATAACAATGAGAGATATGGGGGCAAAGGCAAGCTTCTTTGGCCATTCTAAATGAATCCATCAAGATCAGAGAGACAAACAGACAACTGACCCCCAGACACCCAAGTGAACCTAGGCAAACCAGCAGGAACCCCAACTGACCTAGAGATTTGTGAGCTAAACTAATGCTGCTTGTTTGAAGCCATCAAGTTTCAGGGTAGTTTGTTACCCAGTATTATTGAGAAAGGAATCGCTGACCCACTGGCACAGCCATATGAATTGACAGAATTAATTAATTAAATGCTATTAAATATATACTAAATACTGGTACCTGGTCAAATAATTTACATACATTATGGGTTCTGTCTTGATTTAAAATGTTGATATTTTGTTCATCATGAAATTTGCTTCACTTTGATTCGTTTCAAATATTGCACTAACATATTATTTATCTTAATTATGGAGCTTTTTTGGCACTCCCTTAAATTTCAAACCACTACTCACTTACACTCACTGTGTTCTCATCCCTGATTATCCCATTTACTCCCTAGGAAAATAAATCTATCCAAAAAAGTAAGGCCCATATGAAGCTGGAACTATTGGAGCAACAAAACAAATAATGCACTATTGGATTATAACTCAAAGTGTAAAATAAATATCTATGAGTCCATATGATGTAAATAAAAAATTGAATAAATAAACATGGGAGAATGGAAAAATATCCCATAAAGAAGAATTCCAAGTAATTTATGTACAGGCTCTCCCATCACTGACAGGGATCATCAATGCCCTCCCCAAGACTACGTGCAGTAAGGAAAGGGCAGAAAGGAGTAACGACAAAGGCACCTCAGCCAGGTGACCAGGGACACCATCGGCAGTTATAGTTCATGCTGATGGCTTGTACCCTTGAGAGGACATGTTGAACACAGCACTTCACCTCGGCGGTCTTCCTCCCCCAAACCTATAACTTTAGCCTAATCATGAGAAACTCATCAAACAGATCTCAACTGAGAGACATTCTATTAAGATACCTGAACAGCGCTCCTCAAAATTGTCAAGATCACTAAAGACAAGAGAAGTCTGAGAAACTGTCAGTTTAGAGGAGCCTGAGACAACATGACAACTAACTATAACCCAAGGTCCTGAATTGGGTCCTAGAACAGAAAACAGGCATTAGGCAAAACCATGGCAATCCTAAGAGACTGTGGCTGCTATCAATAACAATGCCTCGATATTGGTACAGTAACAGTAAAAAATGTGCCACAGTAAAGTAAGATATTAACAACAGGGAAGCTGGGTCCAGAGTATATGGGAAATTGCTGTACCACCTTTGCAACTTTTCTATTAATCTAAAGCTCTTCTAAAACAAATGGCTTATTAAAAAAAATAAAGAAGTAAACCAAGGCCTATAAATATTAAGTAAATTGCCCAAGGTCACAGGGATAATAAATGACAAAGCTGGGATTCTAATCCAGGGCTGTGTTTAAACCAACACCCTACAGCTCAGCTGCCCACTCTGAGACACTTTCCCACCTTACAAAAATAAGGGAGAGAGGGAGATGGGAAGGAGGGAGACAGATAAGAGAAGAGAGAAGGAGAGAGATTGATTGCCATATACTTGCCAGCTTTTCTCTATTTGATGAAATTGGCCACCCGAAATGCGTTTTGCCTCCTCTCCCCCCAAATGCATATTCAGCAGCGTTCGGCTGCACCATGGGCTTCTCATCCAGCTGTGCTCACCCTCACGCAAACTCCCATGAAATCAATAGCACACATCCATCATTTTATCTCTACCACTTAGTGGAAGCAAAAACCTCTTTACCAAAGTACCCTCCACCGGACAAGACATATCACCCCATCGCTGCTGTACACATCCATCTTGCATACAATTGTTTAAGTGGTTTGGGGTCCTCTGAAATCAGAGATTTATTCCCGCTTCCCTCACGTTTTATTAGGGGAGGTTTATCATCAATATGAAACTTTAATTCCTCCAAAGCTGTGGATTAATAGACTCATAAACTTTAATACCTAGTGCTTTATACACTTCATTCAGGATCTACTCCACACAGTTGGGGGAGTGACAACTCAGTTCAATTTTCTGGTCTCTCCTATCCTGCAATTCTGAGACCTTTGGGGATATAATCAGATTCACCTTGATAAAGCACTGCATTGTGCTTAGGGCACTGAACACCATAATCAGACCAACAGGTTTAAATCCTGACTGCAGGGCGCATAGATGGCTCTGTCAGCTAAGCATCTGCCTTCACCTCAGGCCCTGATCACAGGTCCTGGGATGGAGCTCCCTTGCTCAGCCAGGAGCTGCTTCTCACTCTGCCCCTCCCCCTGTTTGTGCTCTCTCACACTCTCACTTTCTCTCAAATTTTAAAAATTAAGAAAATAATAAATCCTGACTGCATCCTTACTAGCTGTGCAACTCTAAGCTAGTTGCTTTACCTCTCTGAGCCTCAGGGTCTTCATCTATGAAATGGGGATAAAACTGGGATCTGTCTCACAAGATTAATTGTTCATGGTGTGTGTGTGTGTGTGTGTGTGTGTGCGCGCGCGCATGTGTGTGAGAGAGAGAAAATGAAAATGAATACCTTTTTATATGGCAAAGAAAATAAAAGAACCCACTTAGGATCTCAGCAGAAAACACAGAGTGAAAAGACCAGAAGCTTCACGCTTCACTCTGCACACATCCTCAGACCAGAGCTCCAAAGCCAAGATGGTGCATTTCTGTTCAGCCCATGCCATTGTTTAAAATGCAGCCACTGCTGCTTCTGGTGACAAGAATTGCCTGTTTTTTCAAAGAAAGCTTCAGGGGCCAGGGCTTAGGCTGAGCTCTTTGTAACTTTCTAATTCCTTTGAAGTCAATTTGCAAAAACAAAATGCACTGGTTGTTGTTTTTGTTTTTGTTTTTGTAGCTGACTGTGTCATGCTGTGGCTCACTTTCCTTCCAAAAGCCCTTCATGACAATGACTTAAGTAAAACAGCAAAAGAAAAATAATAGCTATATTGACTATACAACATACAGTGACTCACATAGTAATAACAATAATTAACCTTTATACTAGTGGTTCTTGGTCAGGGAACATGTGGCAATGTTTGGAAACATTTTTGTGTGTCATGACTGGGGGGGCTGTTACTGGCATCTAGAAGGTAAGGCCAGGGATGCTGCTGAACATCCTACAATGCACAGGATGCACCCCCTCAACAATAAGGAATTGCCCCAAGGTGACAAGAGTGCTGAGTTAGATACATACTTGTTTATATGAGTCACTTATTAAGTGCCAGGCAGGGTATGAGGAGCTTTGCATGTTGTAGCTCACTGTTCACGGTATCAGTCAGGGTTCTCCAGATAAACCAAACCAATGAGAGAAGTACATGTATATCTATGGTGAGGCAGATTTATTATAAGGAATTAGCTCATGAAGTTATGGAAGCTGGTAGGTCCAAAAACCTGCAGGGTGGCCCAGTGGTACAAGAGACCAGGGAGAACTGATTTGAATCCCATCAGGTAGAAAAAGCCAGTGTGGCAGATGAAATCTGAAGGCTGCCAGATGACAAGTTCCTTCTCACTCAGGGGAGGCTGGTTCTTTGTTCTATTCAGGCCTTCAACTGGTTGGATAAGGCCCACCCACATATGGAGGGCAATCTCTTTTCCTCAAGCCCATTAATTTAAATGTCAATCTCATGCAGAAATATCCTCAAAGAAATTCCTTGAGTAATGTTTGGCCAACTATATGGGCACCCCATGGTCCGGCCAAGTAGACACATATATTCAACCAACCCCCACCCCAATATCAGGAGGGCACTACTAATAGAGGCCTTGATAAATTCAATTGCAAATCCCAATTCTTCACCTTCCCCTACATCCTCACCCTTGCTCTGGGCTTAAACAAGCCATTTGCTTTGGTCAATGCCACCCAGTCAGGAGTGACCATGTGCTGATTCCAAGTCTCAGCTTTGAGAGACTCCACATGGTTTCACTTGCCTCTTACACCCCTGCCAGCTCCTTAAGAACAACAGGTCCTGCCTATACCACTGATCCCAGAAGACTGAGGAACAGGAGAAGCAGGTCCACCCTGGCTGACTCACAGACCAATAGTAAGAAGCCAAGTCACCTCAGCCAAGATCAGCCAAGCCTCTACGTAACCCATAGCTGCAAGAGCAATAGTGAGTGATTATCATTCCAAGCTACTGAGTTCTGGGGTGGTATGTTCTGCTATAATAGTAGAATGACAGACCCCATTTTAGCAATGAGGAAACTGAGGCATGGAGAGATTCGATAAGCTGCCCAGGTCACACGGCAAGTAGGTCCGTCCTCCATCCATTCTGTGCCAGGCTATGTGCTAGGTGCTATCATTCCTTTGACTGTCACCCATCTTTCCAGTAGTCCCAACAAGTAGGTATTTTAGGCCCATTCTACAAGGAAAGCAGTAGAACATCTGAAGTTTTAACAGCACACCCGGGGAAGGCTGGAGCTGAGCTTTGAACATCAGTGTACTTGTGTCCTGACACCATGTGGCCACCCACTTGTAGCAAAGGAATTAAATGACAACCTTCTGCTTCAAGGGACATGACCAGACTATACAGACTACAGAGGCTACTAGATACCATCTGGGTACTTCTCATCCCCTCACTTATATATCTGCTCCTGATCCCTCTTCATTTTACTTCTGAAATCATCTCTTGGGCCCATCTACTCCTCTGTTTATGTATCACTGGGCCCTGAACTTCCAAACCAGCCCCCTCTTGACACACTGCCCTCTTGGCATCCCTCTTGCCTTCCAACTCCCTGTTCACATGACAGCCACAGTGATCACTAGAAATGCACTTTTTTTTTAAAAAAAACATTATTACTTATTTGAGAGAGAGAGCATGAGCAGGGAGGAGAGGCAGAGGGAGAGGAAGAGGCAGTCTCCCCACTGAGCAGGGAGCCTGATGTGGGGGCTCGATTCCAGGACCCTGGAATGACCTGAGCCGAAGGGAGGTGCTTAACTGACTGAGCCACACAGGCACCCCTGGAGATGCATTCTAATGATGTCTCTCTTCTGGAGAGTGGGGAGAACATCCGAGGCCACCCTCCCCCAACTGCTCTTTGAATAAAGGCCAAAGTTTAACAAGGTCTGTGCCATCTGGGCCATGACTACTGCCTCTCATTCTACTCTCCTTCTTTACTCTCTCTTCTCACTTAACAGATATCCTTCAGTAGCAACCATGAGCCAGACACAGTGCTTGGTACTGAAGGCAATAATCATGAGCAAAAAAACACCCTAGGTTTTTCCCCTAAAACCCACGATGTATGGGAGATACAACAGAGAGAGCCCTGCTAGCCTTCTCATTGCCCCCAGAAGTTGTCACATGCTGTCCAGCTGTGGGTCCTCTGCATCTGTCACTTTTCTGCTTGGAAACTCTCCTCATGACTCAGGACAACTCGGATCCCAAGGCTTCATGCTTTCACACCACCTCGTGTCTGGACATCAAAGCACAAACCCCACTGGGTAATCATCCACTAGGATGCAAGCAGTTATTTCGTGTCTCAATCTCACACTGAACTCTAAAACCTTGAGGGTGGAAACTCAACCTGTTTCTGCTCTATGCCATGTTCCCAGTGCCTTAGATATAGCTGTGCTCAATTTGATTGAGTAAAGGTATAACTAAGAGAAAAAGAAAAGCTCAGTTAACAGTAAGACCCTCAAGTTTATAGGTACCTGCAGCTTGAGAGGAATGTGCAAAGATACACAGTTCCCATGGCCTGAGAGACATGGAAGAATCCCCCAGGCTACCAGTTGCCATAGGAACTGCCTCCAGGTCTCCTTGACTATGAGGAACACAAACCTACCAGATGCCAGTGGTATGGCCAGCTCTCACCTTGCCATCCTGACTGTGCCGGACACACTCTGAGGTGGTCCCACGATCATCAGCTCCTGGGGGTCATGCCCTGTGTAATTCCCTCCCTTAAGTGTGGGCAGACCCTGTGATCTCCTCCTAATGAATAAAAGATGGCAAAGGTCATTATGCCACATGAAGACAACAACGTCCACCTTGCTGGGGACTATCTCACCTTCACTGGCTTTCATGAAACAAGAAGCCATGTTAAGATGGAAGAAACAGAGGATGGCCCCCAACAAACCCCAGCCCAGAACCAAGGCTTTCAGTCTTAGAGATATGGGGGATGGAACTCCACCCAGGTGAGACTCTAATGAAACCTCAGCCCTAACTGACACTCTGATTGAAGCCTGGGAAATTTCAAAGTAGAGAACCAGCCAAGCCATGCACAGATCCTGGCCCACAGAAACTGTGAGATAATAAAAGTGTGTTACATTAAGCTGCTAATTTTGTATAATGTTGTTGCATAGCAAAAGAAAACGAGCTAACATGCTGAGCTGGGCTACCACTCCCACTTCTTCCCCACCCCCACAGGACACTGTGCCCATGCATGGATACTGTATTAGTTTCCTAGGGATGCCATGACAAATCTCCACAAACCAGATGGCCTAAAAAACGAAATCCATTCTCTTTCAGTTCTGGATGACGGAAGTCTAGAAACGGGGTGTCAGCAAGGCCACATTCTCTCTGACAGCTGTAAGAAAGAACCTCCCCTTGTCTCTTCCCATCTTCCAGTGGCTCCCAACAATCCTTGCCTTGCAGAAGCATCACTCCAGTTTCTCTGTCTTCATGTGACCGTCCTCCCTATGTTTCTGTGTCCAAATTTCCTCTCTAATAAGAACACCATCCACTGGAGTTGGGTGGGCCCTAACCCAATCATTAAGATGGGGTCATTAGTATGACCTTATTGTAATTGATTACATCTGCAAAGATTCTGTTTCTAAATAAGGTCATATGCATGGGTACAGGGTATTAGGACTTCAGCGTATCTTTCTGGGGTACACAATTCAACCCATAACAGATGTCATCTTCATTCCCCAAAATAGAGCATGTGGATCTCCCTGCCCAACTCCAGCCCTCTGGGAAGTTGCCCATTCATTACCATTCCCACCAATTCCTTAGTGCATTCATTTGCCACACATTTACCACTCATTATCCACATGGGCTGCCCACCAGTGGAGAAACTGGGGAGAACGGAGACAACATTCTAGTTCTCATGAAGCTTACATTCTGACAGGGAGCACAATGACAGACAGTCAATGCCTACAAAGAAAGATGACTTCTGACCATTCCAAATGGTGTGCCCAATAAGGGCAAGAATAGTAACAATAGTCATGGTGGTAATGTGCCAGGTGTTACTCTAAACACTTAATTTGAATTTGTGCTCTTCCTTCTCACTGAAACCCTACAAAGTAGCTACGTACCAATCCCCTTTGAAAGATGGAGATACTGAGGCACAGAGCACTTACACACAACTAATGGCAGAGCCAGGACTTGAACCCAGGCAGCTGAGCTCCAGAGATCCACTATGAAGAAAACAAACCTGGAGAAAGGAATAGGACTTAGATCTGGCAGTCTCAGAGAAGGGATTTTTGACTCAAGACTAGAACAATGTAGGGGTGGAGGCCAGACTGTGTCAAGTGAAGGGGGGGATGCAAAGGGAGGATGTGAAGACGGTGAAATAATCTCTAATCGTGGAATGGTTTAGGCCCCCCTCCCAAGGTGGGCAGCTTCTGAAATATTCAGGGTATCAAATAGTACAGATTGGGTAGAACTTACAACACTTTAACAAAAAGGGGATCTTAGAGATCAAGGTGCTGCCTCACCCCTAGGATGTTGTAAAGCACCCACACTCCCCTTCTTGCTGCATCATCTCCTACCTGCCCAGTGTAAGCTCAGGCTGGCCCCACTGCCTGGGGTGATTAATAGGTTTAATTTATCATTAACTTCCATGGAGCTGAGCTAGGCCAGTGACGCCTCTGGAGCAGTGTGTGAGTAATCAGTGGGTGAGCAGAAGCCTCTGCATACTTATTTATATTCATTTTGCACTGGGGACATTTGTAATTTGTTTGTTTTCCTCTGGTCTGGCTTCACCTACCTGGGCTTGGATGACTGGGACAAAACCAAGAAAGAATGGCCCAGGATACTGGGGGAGGGAGGACGAGAGATTGAGTCCATGGGGACAAAAAAGGACAAAGCCAAGAAGAGACTGGGCAGAGGGTCTATAAGCAGCATCCATCCACCCTAAATCTATGTACCTACCACTGCCAGCATCTTTATAGACACATTGCCCAAGCATACTGTGCAGGCACAGTCTGAATGTAGGAAGGTCGACATGAGAGGGTTTAGAGTCCCAGCATGCTAGGGGAGACAGCAGATTACTGATTTCAAAGCCAGGTCAGCAGACCCGTGGTACACAAAACCGTGTAGGCTCAAAAACAAAGGCAGAGCTCCTCATTCTCATTCTTGGTTGGGTTTCAGGACCCAGGACTCCCAGAGCCAGCCTGAAATTCAGGCAACATATTCCCTCCTTCCCCAAATGGAATGCACACGGGTCTGGGAGCCACAGTTCAGACCAGAGGGGAGAGGGACGGTAAGAAAAGGTCTCCAGCATACAGAGATGTGATGCAGTAATTTGGTTTGCTGGCAGATCATTCCTGGCTGATGGAGGTTTCAGCCCATCCGGTATCACACCTGGACCCCTGGACCAAACTCTGGGAAGAATGCACCATACCCTGCTACAGAGAATTCCCAACCAGCCCCTCAAAAGCCATGGGCTTCAAGAGTGGAGAGGCATCCAACTCTTGGTTTCAGCTCAGATCATGATCTCAGGGTCCTGACACTGAGGCCCACATCTGGTTCTGTACTCAGCAGGGAGTCTGCTAAGACTCTCTCCTTCTTCCCCTGCCCCTCCCCACTGCACACTCTCTCTGTAAAATAAATAAATCTTTTTTTTTTTTAAGTGGTAGAATGGGATTTTCTTCTCTCTTGCCCTTCATGTAAGAAAGTCTTGTGTCATACAATGCAGGACTAAAAGGGGACAGGCACCCTCTCTGCAAAATCCAATGTAGGAACCCATGTAGGCGAGGTAGCACTCAGCACAGTACCTGAGACTGATTATGGGCAGACTTCTCCCAAAAGCTACACCACTGTGGGGGCAAAAGCTTCCAAAGGAGAGAGGACCACAGGCTGAGGGTCTTTGCCCACCCACATAGATGGTCCCTTGAGTCTCAGACCCCAAGTACTGCATAAGTACCAGCTGGATGGATTAAAACCACCGCAGACTCTTCCCGACCCTGTAGAAATGCAGAGCTGCATCTGAAAGACAAAATATTCCCTGGGATTTTGTAAGTGGCAACACAGGAGAAACAGGACAACAGGCACAGAGCAGGGCAAATTGAGGCTTTGATTTAACAGTTCCGGCCATCTAGAGTTCAGGATTACCCCAATGACCCTTGGGTCAAATATGAAGATGAAAATTTTTAAGTTTTAACTGGGGTTTAAGGGGTGATAGCAAAAGTTTATGTAGCCTGCAGCCTGCAACATCAGTTCTTCATTTCTTCTTTGTTAATAGCTTTATTGTGATATGATTCATCTACCATACAATTCACCCATCTAGAGTGTACAACTCAGTGGTTTCTACTGAGTGTATTCTACTGAGTCTGGAGCACACAGCAGGCAGTCTCCCAGGACTGACAGCTGCCCAGCGAGCCAGGGCCTGCCAGGAGCCTGCTGGGCCTCCGACTCTGCTCGGAAGTGCCTGCCTAGCCTGGCTCCGGGCTCCTGGATAACAAGGACAGTGTCTTCAGGCCACTGAGACAGTTTCCTGTTTGTATTCACAAAGTCACACAAGCATCTGCACAATGTTAGAACACAGTCACAGTCAAAAGAAACCCTGTGCCCTTTAGTTATCACCAACCAAATGCCCCCTCACCCCTAGCCCCTAGCAACCACTAATTTACACGCTGTCCCTATGGATTTGCCAGGTCAGGATGCTTCATAGAAATGGCTTTCTTCCATCTTTGCTGGGGTCCACATGTACCCTTCCGTCACAGTGTCTGGTTCATCTGAGCTCCAAACTTGCCACCGCATCCTCATCTGTAAGTGGACCCAATCATTGTTCTTTACCCATCTAGTAGTGGGAAACGTTACACAAGTCAACACCTTCACAGCGCCTGCACCCAGTTAAGTGCTCAGCAAATGGGGGACAGTATACCTGCTTGTGTAGGTGCCTGGCTTGCTTCATACAGGCCCTACAGGGGCTCTCTCTCTTAGACACAGTGCTGGGGTTCCACAAAGAACCATGCACATAGAGGGCTTAACCCAAAGCCTGCTCAGACCCGGGCCATGAAAGGAGGTGTTTTTAGAATCCTGCTGATGTGGACAGTGAGTCTGGCCAAGCTTGTTATCAGGACCAGTGGCCCCCGCAGCAGGAAACTGTCTCAGTGGCCTGAAGACAAAAGCCAAGGCTGTCCTTGTTATCCAGGAGCCCGGGGCCAGGCTAGGCAGGCACTTCCGAGCAGAGTCGGAGGCCCAGCAGGCTCCTGGCAGGCCCTGGCTCGCTGGGCAGCTGTCAGTCCTGGGAGACTGCCTGCTGTGTGCTCCAGACTCCGGGGCCTGGGACAGGGGTGGGAGTAATCAGGTTACATGCTCTGGGGATTCTGCTGCTCTTGGCAGAGCCACAAATTCAGTTTGAAATGAGTAATCTGGAGCCGAGCTGCTTGTGCTGTGAGCAACGAGGCCTGGCTGACGAGTTTTCTCCACCATCGTCCCCTCTGGATCAGAGGGGGGTGCTGGGGAAGCAGCCGCAAACCAGCCCCAGGGGTAATGGATAAGTCAGCTCCCCTTACTATGTTGGTGATGAGGGGCATAGCTGACCCCAGCAAAGAAAGAACGGACTCTTTCCAGGAAATGTCCGGAATAGGCAGATCCAGAGACAGAAAGTAGATGTGTGGCCAGGCGCGATGGAGAGTGGGAGACTACAGGGTATGTGTTTCTTTTGAGGGTGATGAAAGTGTTCAGAAATTGACCGAGGGGATGGTTGTACAACTGTGAATACACTTAAAACCAAAGACTTGTACACTTTAAATGGGTGGATTGTGTGGTACGTGAATTAGATCTCAATGAAGTTGCTACAAAACCAAGAAAGTTAGTGGGGTAGGGAGTGGAGGACAACTTCACGTAGGTACTACTCTTTTGTCCACAAAACCAAAGGTCTCTTCAGATCCTCCCATAAGAACAAAAGTAAGAGCTAAGACGTATGAGGTACTTCACAGAGGAGGAAACTGCAGCCTAGAGGGGCTAATTCTCTTGCCCAACGTCACCCAGTGGCAAATGGCAGACTAGGCTATATTGCCCCTGACTGATAAGGAAATTAAACACCCTGTGGGGCACCAGGGAAGAAGGAGAAAATACTTTAGGAGAGATGTGTGTACTTTTTTTTTTTTTTTTAAGATTTTATTTATTTGACAGAAATCACAAGTAGATGGAGAGGCAGGCAGAGAGAGAGAGAGGGAAGCAGGCTCCCTGCTGAGCAGAGAGCCCGATGCGGGACTCGATCCCAGGACCCTGAGATCATGACCTGAGTCGAAGGCAGCGGCTTAACCCACTGAGCCACCCAGGCGCCCGAGATGTGTGTACTTGACAGTTGTATATGGAATAACTGAAGCACCTGTCATGGCCAAGGACAGACCTTTGCTGCATTTCAGTGCATGACCCATAGTGGGGAGTCATCTTTTCTGAGACTGGGTCTGTCAAGGTCTTAATCCGTCTCAGCGTCTGTGCCCTGGTCTTCCTACTCTGGCTGTCTCTCAGGGTCCCCTGAGGCAGGGGAGTCTGGAGCCAACACAAGTCGATCTGATAAAGATCCAACTCTCGGGGACAGCCTCCGGCACGCTGCAGACTCCGCAGACGTCTGCAGAAGGGCTGTAACTCAATAGAGAATTCTGTTAATATGGTTGCTGCCTGCTCTAACCCCCTCAGCTTGTCTAACCACTATGGAGATAACAGAGGCTGGAGGCTACCGGGTTCTGATTACATTTCCTCCTCTCTCGCCGCCCTAGAAAGAAGATGGGCTTTGTCAGGCATCTGCTGCCACCTACAGCAGCTGCAATACAAGGCATGTCTCCAGCCAGACCTGGAGAAACAAGGCAGGACACTTCAGGGGAGAAATGGAGCCCCAGGAGCCAAAGTCTGCCATCTGACATTGAAGATCCCATACTTGGGGAAAAGATTCAAGAGCCTTCTCCCCACCCCTCCCGTGAAGGGGCCCCATCCACTGAACACACCAAATGGAAGGGAAGACCAGCTCTCCGCCCTATGGGACTGAAGGGCATCAAGACCTCTCTTGATGCCGTGAGGACATTCCAATCCCTCTGCCCACACTGCTGCCCTCTGCACCATCTCATTCACCCCCTCCTTTGAAAAGCCCCTCTTCGTTACCGCTTCTGGTTTAGCCAAGCCCATAGCCCCCTTCGGCTCACCCCACTGCTGATCACCTGCCTGTCTCTCCCAGTAATGACAATAATCAGACTGACATTCACTGTGCACTGACCATGTACCACACGCTGTGTTTAAAGATCTGCAGGCACCATCTCATTTAACATTTCAGCAACTTAGGAGGGAGAGGTTATTAGGGCCTACGTGTCACAGATGTGAAAACCGAAGCTCTGAGCAGTTTAGTAACTTAGACAAAGCCAGCCTGGGGTTTGAACCCAGCCCCTTTTGCCTCCAAAGACAACCTTCTTAACATGCAGGGTTCACCCTGACTCCCTCCCTCCACCCTTAACCAACCCTTTCATTTGATGGACAGGGTAAACATAGAGTTGTTCAGCTATTTATTGATTTAGAAACTTGGGAGTCTGCTTGGCTGGGAAATGAATATCATGTTTTCATTTGTAAGACTCATGTAATGTTCAAAGCAAATGCTGGAAAAAATATTAAATATTACGATGGCTGGTCATTGAGAGAAACCACTGGGATGTAACTTCTCTTCGTCACACATTTCTTGTCTTTATAGTCTATTTCTCAAAGACTGGGACAGGATGAGGTAGGTAAGACAGAGCAAACAAAGCAATCTGAAAGGCAGCTCATAACTACAGGATGGAAGCTGGCTTCAGGTAGAGCAGCAAGCCTGTGAATCAGCTGTATGGGGAAGAAGTTACTGCCCCAGAAGCTCATGGAACGAGAGGCTATCTTGCTATCTACTGACAGGACCTTTCCACCTCAACGGCACCAGAGCTGGAGCATCCAAATGTGGGTCCATGCCCTGAGGGACCATAGCTAATAAGGGTGTGTCTGGGAAGGTGTCCAGGGGTGGGAAAGAACTAAGTCATGATGCGACATACAGCAAAATCAAAGAAATCAAATGTTGGCAGTTGCCTGCCAATATTTTAAGGGTTGATACTTGAGGGACTAGACCTACTATTTTCTCCCTGGGGACAGATCCAGTGAATTGTGAGGATAGAGAGAGGAGAGACAGCAAGAGACCGGTACCTGGCATGTCTAAATCCAAGAAGGAGGGTACCTGGGTGGCTCAGCCGGTTAAGTGTCATGCTCAGGTCATGATCCCGGAGTCCTGGGATCGAGTTCCACATCGGGCTCCCAGCTCCACGGGGAGTCTGCTTCTCGCTCTGAGCTTCTCCCCTCATGCTCGCTCTCTCTCTCTCTCTCAAATAAATAAATAAATAAATAAATAAATAAATAATCTTTTTTTAAAAATCCAAGAAGGATAGGACGAGTGGCTATTAGGAGGGTGGATCCTAAAGTCAGAGATTCCTCAGTTCAATTCTTCATTTGCCCCTTGGTCAAGTGATCCAATCTCTCTAAGCCTCTGTTTGTCCATCAGTGAAGGGGACCTGAACTATCAGTAAGTACTATCAAGTTTAAGGGGGCGGGAATCTGAGACCCAGGCAAAGCAAGTCCGGCAAAGGAAACAGAGGGTGAGTCCATCTGTGCCTGGATATGCTGACCAGCCACACAACCTACAGTGGTAATTTCTCTTGCTTTTTCTATCTATAAGAAGACAGATAATGGAGCACCTCTTCAATGCACAGCATTAGACCTGGGCATGGGGGTGGGGGATGGTGCAAACATAAAATGTGATCTGGCTCTACCCTCAGACGGCTTAAAATCTAGAACAGAAGAGAAAACAAACTGACTGAAATGGTAGAGGACAGAACAGAGCCAGACTGGGCTCCCACCATTGGCATCACTTGAGTTGTTTGTGAAAAGTCAGACCCTGGGCCAGGAAAGGCACAGTAAAGCAGAATCCTCAGAGGGCTGGGACCTAGAATCCGCATTTCATCGAGCTTCCCAGGAGCCACTTACACATACCAACACTGAACTAACTAACTTAGCTAACTAACTAACACCAAAACTAACTTAGCATTTCAGAAAAAATAGAGGCCACCAGACCCACTATTGCCAGAGGCTTCACGGAAGAGAGACTGTGGAGCCAAGCATGAGGACAGCATGTGGGGAAGAAGCCATGTGGAAGGTAGAGAGTGAGGGACAGGAGACCCATGATCCCATGTTGAGATGATGTGCATGATCTGCTGGACCACCTGTCAGAGGAGAACATCAGAAGACGAGTATCCATCTCTCAAATGCATACACTTCTCTCCATCCCCACTGTCAACAGCCTTTGCCCAAGTTACCCCCATCTCCTCCCCAAACAGCCACAGCCTCCCAAATGATCTCCCTTGTGCTACATCTTTCTTCCCCAACCCCAGACACATTCCCAGAGTAGCCAGTGCAACCTTCTAAAATCACAAATTAAACAAAGTGAACAATGACTAACACTCACCCAATGCCATCACCAATTAAATGTTCCCAATCCCTGTTCTTAGAATAAAATTCAATTCTCAACAAGACCTTCACTGACCTCCAGGGTCTGGCCTGTGACTGCTCTTCCTCAGGCTCACTCACTCTAGCTAATGAAATACTTTCTATTGCTCAGAAACGCTACCTTCTCAGAGATGCTTTCATCAACCACCCGGCCAACCAAATCATCCTTCCCCCCCAAACTATTTCAACACCCTGTTTCTCCTGGGTCAACTCTCAGAATCTGTAAAGTCTCTTGCTTAAATTTGCTTCTTAATTGTCTGTCTCCCCAGCCATACTGCAAGTTCCAGGAGGAGAGCAGGAAATCCGGTCTCCCTCCCCATTGAATTCCCAGCGCATGGAACACAAGGTACATAGGTGAGGCACGAGTACTTTCTGAATCTACAAAAAATGTGTCAGTTGCAAGAGGCCTTGAATGCCAAGCTAAAGAGCAGGGAGGTTTGCCAAGAACTTCACAGCAGGGACAATACCCAGCATGATGAAAGAAGTGCCTGTGTAAAGAAGTGCCCAGAGGATTTCAAAGATAATAAGAGCAAAGTAAATTTCAGGAGTGGATCTAAATTCACCAATCCTGGTGAAAGCTGAAAATTACCATCCCAGCTGGTAGAAATGTCAATTCAAACTTCATTTATAAAACCATTTCAGGCTCTGATTGCTAAATTATTATTTCATATGAGAATGAGCATTGTTTGGATAAAAAGCAATGGCAAAAGTAAAAAAAAAAAAAAAATTCAATTTGCTCAACCTACCCCTCCCTAAAAAAATATGTTTTAACATTAAAAGTTACTCCAGATAATTGCACATATAAATATCACTTAGTGCAGATGTTGTGTATAAAATGTAATTATTACTCATGGAAAATCAATGGTGGCAAATGATAAAATCCATGATCTGGGTCTTTCTGCTGAGCAGAAATGTATTAGTGCTTTGCTTTGGTTTATGTGCTTTTTAATTGAAAATGATCTCTAACTTGAAATGAGTTGCAACACAGGAATGAAGCAGCCAATTGCAAATAAAGATGTAATAACCACAAACTCTCTGGCAAAGCAGGGGGTTCAAAGCAAAACCATTTCTTCCAAAAGCAATCCCTGCTACTTCCCATTCACATCCTGGGTACTCGCTCTACACCAGCCGTGTGGTCCAAAGCGGTAAACAAGATAGATCCTCATTTGATCCCACATGTCCATCAGGAGGAACTGTAAGAAGCAGAATGACCAATTGTGATATGTGAGATGAAGGGATAAAACTGGGTGCTGAAATGCAGTGGGACCAGAGAGGCCGGAGTAGATGCAAAGGTCTCTCAGACCAAGGGGCGTCTGAGACCAGACTGAATGGTGAAAAGGAGCCAGACATGGGAAGATATGGAAGAGACAATAAGCAAAGATGCCTACAGGGAGCTAGGAGACTCTGAGTATTTTTGGAACATAATGAACAGGCAGGAAGAGGAGTTAGTCTAGGACCATATTGCTATTGGGGCTTTTAATCACCTTTACCCATCCTTATCTCTGAAATCTCTCAACTGGCCCACCCTAGATGCCCAGCAACCAAAAGCTATTGGGTACCTGCAATGAAGCAAATGTTTCTGTCCTCCCAAACTCGTATGTTGAAATCGTAACCCGCAAGATGATTATACTAGGAGGTGGGATCTTGAGGAAGTGCTTAGATCATAAGAGAAGAGTCCTCATGACTGGGATTACTGCTCTTAGAAAAAAGACCCAGAGAGTTCCCTCAGCCTTTCTACCCCGTGAGGACACAGTAAGACGACACCAGGTCCTCACCTTCACCCCATCTGCTGCTGCCACAATCTTGGACTTCCAGCCACCAAAAGAGAAATAAATGTCTGTTATTTATAAGCCACCCAGTCTATGGCATTTTGTTACAGCAGCCCAAATGGACTGAGATGGCATCAAATTCCCAGTGCACTACCAGCAGGGTCAGCTTTCATCATGATCCTTCTTAACCCCATTTCTACTACTTGTAATCCCTTAACACCACCCAAACATGCCCAGTGACTGCCAAGCGGATCGGTCTCCTCTGCCATTGGCTCAAAGGCCCCAGGAACATGCTGTCTCTAAGAGACCTCAGTGGAGGGCCCATGGCAAAGACCTCCTGTCCACATCCCCCATTCCACTGACCACAACCCTTGTCATCAGCTTTCCTATGCACTCCAAAGCAGGAACTCTCAGAGTAAGATCTTGGGCACCTACCCAAGATCCATCAACACCCCCAGAATAATTCATCACTGCCACATTCTGTGCATGTGTAAAGAAAGCGAGGATACATCTAGTGCTCAGTTTGGTCACGCTTTCCCTGGCGTAGGCAGGTCAGGGTCTGACAGCTCTCCTTTGACACACAAGTCAAGTTTCTGCTCAAGGTCACATGTTCTGCAGAGTCTAATGGCAAGATTAGAACCCAAATGTCTGGATTTAGGGAAGAGGTTTTCAATGAGGACAAGATTCACCAATGAGATGGCATAGAACTGTGGGAAAAAAGTGTATGGAGAGTTCAGACTCAGCTCCCTTTTGGACTTCTGACAAGGACTCATCCCTCTCCCTTAGGACACCATGGCACATAACCAAGAATAGAGGACAGAACACAGTGTCATTGTACTGGGGCCCCATCTCTTGTCCCACCATGAAGCCCATCACCTCATTCAAATCTTCCCAAAGCCTCATGAGAAGCCTACTTATCTCTGCCCTTTGAAATCCTTCTATTTTCTTTCTTTTCTCTCCTCTTCCACCATCTCTTTTGGAAAAGTCACAAATGAGACACGGTGATTAATTTCATATTTTGGCTACCATTGCAGAAACACCTTCCCTCCAACCCTTGTGAATAAAAGAAAGATTTAATCAGTCTCTAGTGTGGTTACCTCATGTGTTCAAGAAGATCTCTGATGGAAAACGAAAAATAAGTTTTCAAATATTAAACTTTAATAAGCAGAGCAGGCAAACATATTGCTGCATCAACACCCAGCGGGGCCTCACTGGGGAGGAATCTGGGCTGATCTATCAATCTGGCCAGATCAGTATTGTCATCACTCTCAGTTCTTATTACATTTACCCAACCTGGGCGTCTGTGGAAAAAATTCTGTTAACTCGATCAGCACTGGGGTAAGCCAACGGGGGTAGTAACTTTGCCAAGTTTTGCTAGGCTGATGGAGGCAATGGTGTGTGTGTGTGTGTGTGTGTGTGTGTGTGTGTGATATCAAGATAGAAGTTCATTCTTTCTAAGTCCTCATACCTTAAGGTACAGATAGCTATTACAGGAGGAGAAAAAAACGGGAAAAAGGGTTTTTCTTGAGCAAGAAGACCAGAGCAACACTGGAGGTTTTGGGGATCTGAGTTTTAAGAATCATTGAGGCTAAGAGTCCACACACCCACTCAACTCCATTATACCATGAAAGCAACCATAGACTATACATAAGTGAATGGGCATGGCTGTATTTCAGTAATTTTTTTCAGTAATTTTAATTTCAGTAATTTTTTTATTTACCAAAAAAAAGGCAATGGACCAGATTGGCCCATGGACCATAGTATACCAATCCCTGATCTATGCTCCAGGGTCGAAAGAAGTAAATAGGCTGCCACAGTGAACATGGAGACAATCAAGATCAGCTTTCTCCTCCCTTAAAGGTCACTGCTTGAAGGTCAGAGGGAAAGTGCCAAGTCCCTAACCCCACTTTGACAGTTGATGGTTTAGCAGGAGGTAAATGTCATTTCATCCAAATGGCTCATTCATTTGACCAAAAATGCAAAGATGTGCTCCTCTGGCCACAGGGCCTTCAAAAATGCTGTTCTCTATCCATTTATAATGTTCTTTGTTCTACTTTCCTCAGTTAAGCCCTCTTCACTTTCAGGTCTCAGCTGAGATTACACCCTTCAGAGAAGACCTGCCTGGTGCTTCCCACTTCAGCCAAGCATTCTTAGCATTACGTACTTTGTTCTTACTGCAATCATGTCTTAATGTGACAGTCTCTTCCCTCGTTAGACTGAAAATTCCACGAGGTCACACACCGAGCAGTGGGCACCAGGCCTGACACACATGAAGTACTAAGCGAACAGGGATAAAATAGATGGGTATTAAAGGCTTTAATCAGAGCTGGAAACAGACTGCCTATGATCTTTGAGTTCCTCTCATCCAACAAATCCCTGCTGAAACCCTCAGGATCTGCAGAGAGAGAAGGGGGTAATGCAGGCGTCCTCCCAGTTGACTGTATAGCAGCGTTCCACGGAGGGCCCACAGAAACAAATTCCCAAACCCCACACCTTAGAGTTTTTTAAGTGAGTAGGTTTGAGATGGAACCCAGGAATTTGTAATTCCAACCAGCAACCAGGCGATGCTGTTGCTGCTGGGCCAAAAACCAGTTTGAAATTCTCAATTCTGGCCACACATTAGAATCATGAGGGAAGCTTCAAAAAAAAAAAAAAAAATCCAATGTTGGGAGCCTTCCTAGACCAAATGACTCAATCTCTGATGATGGGACATGGGCAACACTTTTCATTTGGTTTTTGGTTGTTAAAGCTCCTGTGATTCTAATTTACAGTAGGCTTAAGAAAAATGGCACTATATGATGTTTATAGTGCAAGAGCAGTCCTCAGGGACCAGCTCCCATACTGACTTTGGCTGGGCCCACAGCAGCAGTTTGAGAACATCCTAGGCACTCCTCTCAAGGTCTAGTTCTGGGCTTCCAGAACAGCTACTGGGACATGTCAAAAAGGCATGTGGACACCAAGCAGAATTTGGATTCATTAGAGCAGTTACACATAGCAGCTGTTAATCTACTCCTATCACTGTAGGAGTTCCATTGTATAAATACACTACAATGATTTTACCCATTCTCTGCCAATGATTTGGGGCTACTGTGAGTGGCTAAACATTGCTAAAACATTCTAGTATACATCATTGGATAAATGTATGCATTTCTTGTGGGCAAAAAAGGATATAAAAACGCATACCGTGTGATTCCATCTATATGAAGTTCACAATAGGCAAAACTAACCTATGGCATTAGAAGTCAATGCTGGGATGGCGGGGATTCTGGGGTGATGTCCCAGATATAGTCATCGTGTGATATCTTATCAAACTGTACGCTCGAGACTGTCTGCTTTTATATGTGTATACTATACTTCAAGATTTTTTTTTAAGTGTATTAAAAAGCAAAACTCAGTGTAGAGGTGGATGCAATGCCAGCATATGGCCTGCAGGGGGCGCAGCAGCCCCATGAACTCTCCTCTCCCAGCTTTGACTGGAATCTGGCTGGTCCAGCCTCCCTGAAGTTATAGGGCTGCCTGAAGAGCAGCAGCTGCTCTGATCTCACAGGCTGGGTAGTGCCTGGAGGAGCCAGGGCAGGGCCTGGCCACACTCAACTCTGCCAGCCCTCAGCTCAGTACCTCAGCGGGCTAGAAAATCCATTCTCAGAAGCTCTCAGCATCCCAAAACAATTCCACCTGGAAGAGAGCTCAGGATAGCAATGCTGAGTTCTCAGCACCCTTTTCTCTGCCTCACACAGATAAGGGCATTGTGGATAAGAGTCAGGGCAACCTGGGTTAAGTGTTAAGTCCTAGTATTATCACTGCTAGCCAGGTATTCTTGAACACAGCACTTAAACTCCATTTTCTGTCCTGTGAAAGGAGGTGATAACGCCCACCTCATGCAGTTGTGATATCTGGCTTAGAATGTAATCAGTAGCTGTTAATTCTACCAAAGTAAAATAGACAATACAAGAGGGAGTCCTTTCCCTGACTCACAATACTAGGTGATCACAGAGGGGTAGTAGGAATCCATCTCCTTAGAACCATCTAGCTCTGCCACATGGAGAAGCAGGGGACAAGTTCATGCCAGGCCAGTGGCTACAGCTCATGGACTTCTGATTCTAGAGATGGTGGCCAAGGTCAAGGCTGTTGGCAGCACCAAGATTGAGAACAGTTAGAAACAATGGTGCTGGCCTAAGTCTGACCTCCTTCCAGATGCTCTGGGCTATGAGATGTGCTAGGATTTAGCAACAGCAGTGCCAAAAAGGCTGGCAGCTCCCTGGAATGCCCGGATCTCGTAGAAGGAAGAAGACTGCTTGGGAGCTCAGACTGAGTTCCACATATCGGCTCTGGTGCTTAATTAGCTGCATGACCTTGAGAAGGTATCTGACCTCTTAGAAAGTGATCTACTTCACAGGGAAATCACTGATCTTGCAGGATTGATATGAGAGCCAAGTGCAGTCACTGTGTCAGGAACTGGCACATAATAGAGTTCAAGGAATGTTGGTTCCCCTCCTCAGAGTGTCTCTGATCTCATAAGATAATAATAGCAATAACAATACCACCAGCCAATATGTAACAGATTTACTACATGGCATGACAGCCCTATGAGTAGGCACCACTGCCCCCTTTTCACAGACAAGGAAATTGCATGGAAAGACAAGGACATCATCTTGCCCAAGGTCACACAGCCAGTTAGGACTTCGGGTTGGATTTGAACCCAAGTCTGCTTAGTTTCAGAACTGTGCTTTTAACTCACCCGGTTTTGTTACAACTTAAGCCACTGTCTTAGATCCTAGCCCTCTGGGCAGGCCCTGGACATTAAGGATGTTTATGCTCAATTCCTTGTCTTCTATCTTCTCCCAAGAAAGCTAACAGCTCTCAACTTAACCCATAGTCCCCGACTGTTCACCTGAAGCACAGAGTGGAGCACAGACAAGGAAAAGGAGAGCAGAAGTCAGGCAAAAAACTGTAGGAGGCTGTCGGTAATGTGGACTCTCATAATGCATAAATCCCCAACCTTCTCCCTATTCTGCCTGCAGAACTGGAAATCAGACCCAGATCTGCCACTTCCTAGCAGTGCAGCTTTAGGCAACTTAGGTGACCACTCTGTATTATGAAACCACTTCTTTATGAAACTGTAAATACCAAAAATGGAAACTACCAGAAAATACCTTTTCAAGGACCAAAGGCGATAACGTGTTTGAAGTGCTTGGCAGAGTACGGACATTTAAATCAGCACTTGAGTTTTAGCGACACTATCACACTACCATTATCCATTATCGCCAACATCACTATCATCATCACCCTCCACTGTCACCACCATCACCATCATCATCATCCCTTTTTTTAGAGTCATCATTTCAAGGAGATAATGTACACCAAAGACATAGGACACCGAGGACAAGGAGAGGTCTGATAAAACTGTGCCTGCAAGGTAGACATGAGCTCTGGCAGCTCGGAAAACATAACTATCATCCCAGTCTTGCTCCTTAGACTCCTCCATACGTCGTTGTCTCAAACACACAAGACAACCCCAGGGATAGTAATGTTGGCTCTAATGCCTCCATTTCCCCAGAACGTCTCTAAATATCCCAGAACAAGAAACGGGCCCAGACCATTCAGACCTGAGTCTCTAGAAGAGAAAAAAGGGCCCAAGCCCACCTCATCCTGAGGTTCTACCCAATAATCCACAGTGGCCCAGAATCAATCCATGCTGCCAGGTCCTGTAAGATCTTTGGCTCCCTCCCTCCATCCAAGTTTTTCCCTTTCCCAAGTTAAACTCCCTCTAAGTTCTTGCACTTCGTTTTTTTGCACAATAAAATAAATAAATGAGCATCTTCTCTTTCCCAAGCCCTGAGCTAAGAATTCAAGAAACAGTAGAGAACAAAATGGTCCTTATCCCCACTCTCAGTGAGCCTTCATCCAGTGGGGCAGTTGGACACTAGACAGGCAATTAGTCAGAGCTTCATTGGCCTCCAAGATGGAAAGGGGTAACAAAGAAACCTTTGAAAGCATGTAATATAAAGTCTGACCAATCAGAAAACTCCAGGAAGGCTTCTCTGATAAAGGGACACCTAAGCTGAGCCCTGAATGATGAGCAGGAATTCTAACAGTAAAGGGATAGGGAGAAGTTAGGGAAAAGCATTCTGAGAAGACCAAGCTTGTACAAAGGCCTGGAGGCACTTTGGGGACCCCAAATCTCCACTGAGGCAAGAGTGTTGGGATGAAGAGAATGAGGTATGAGATGAGGGTGACAAGATTAAAAGGGTCCTGATGTTGCTGGGTCCATCAAGCAAAATAAAGGAGTTTTGGATTTTATTCTTAAATCCCCAGAACCCATTAAAGAAAAATTTAAGTTGAAAGAATAAAAAAATACCCGACTCTTACCAATGTTTCTTTCATGCTTAAATATGAGAAGGGCATGGAGTCCTGGCCACGTCTTCTCTGTCTGCTGGGGCCAATCCAGTAAAACCAGAAGGGCACTCACAATCTCTTTCTCTCTCTTCCTCTCTCTCTCTCATACAAACACACTCACACGCACGTGCATGTGTATGCTCAAGGGTAGACGTGGGCGGAGGAGATGGAGAGGGGAGAGAGACAGACAGAGAGAACCAGCTAACAGACTGACCAGGGAAGATAGAGACACTCCAGGCAATTCTCTGAGCAGAGCATAGTTTCCTCCAAATCAAGAAGACCTGACAGATAACTGGCAGTTGGGCATTCCAAGCACCTGCTGCCATCTGCCCAAACCTTCTTTCCTCCAGCTTCCCCGTCTGCCCATGCCAGGGAGTCCATACTTGAAACTGTTCACTCTAAATAGTGATGGGGCTGAATACTGATGGCTGGTAGGAATACAGGCTCACACTAGTCCCCTTGGCTCCTCTCTCCTCACTCAGAAGACAAGACATCCAAAGCTGGAGGTCAGAGGGAGAACAAGAAGCTTCATGGAAACTCTTGTTCCTCTCTCCAAATGCTCTCTCCAGCATAGGCAGTTTGAGGAAGTATGATGACGCTGGATGGAACCCAAAGTTAGCCTCAATCACTTTGACAGCTCTACAGTCAAGTATCCAACGCTGGGACTCCCCAGAGGGAAGGCAGTCTGCGTTGCACAGCATTTTTATAGGGTTTTAAGTGTTACTCCTTTAAAGAATGACTGGAATAAAGCAATTCTTAGAGGAAGTGCTTCAGGGGAGAAAAAAGAATTGTCAGAATTAGAATAAATTATCAGGGAACAGGGAGAAGGCAAAACTAGCACCCAAGGAATTCCTACTAGGAGCTGGGAACTTTGTGCTGCCTCTTCAAATTCTCAAAAAAATCTTAGGATGTAGGAACCATGATCATCTCCACTTTCCAGAGAGATAAAATGAAGTCCAAGAGAAAATGACATCCATAAGGCTACAGTGTTAAGTGACAGAAAAGCCACATGACCACAATTCTAGGTCTGTCCTCAACCCCTTCTTCATTCTTGTGTCCTCCGGAGGGCACAACCCCTTCTGAAGCTCTTGACAGTATCTAAGAAAACCCCTCACAGTAGTTCAAAGGCAACAGGGCCACCTGGTCAAAAACCTGGGTTCCAGAGTCAGACATCCTGAGCAAGTTACTTAGCTTCTATAAGCCTCAATTTCTTTATCTATGAAATGGAGACAGTGGCACCTGCCTCCTTGTGTTATACTGAGGGATCAATCATGAAATCCATGTAAGTCTGTAATTATGGTACTGAGCATTTGATATGTGCTTAATTTCTGTAATAACATCATTATTACCAACCACTTCATTTTATACTCTGATAACAGTAGGAAACTTCTAAGACGGTCCCAAAGGATCCCCACCTCCTGGTATTCACACCCTTGTACAATCCCTTCAAGTCTGAGCTGAACTTACTGATTTCCTTCTAATGAAAGAAATACAGGAGAAGAAATGAGAGGTCACTTCCAAGGTTCAGCTACAAAAAACCTGCACCTTCTTTCTTGGCGTCCTCTTTCAGTTATTTGCTCTAAGGAAAGCTGATAACCTATGAGCTGCCCTCTGGAGAGGCCCATGTGTCGAGGAACTCATGTCTCCAGCCTGCAGCCAGGGAAGACCTGAGGCTCACAGCCCAACCAGTCTCATGTGTGAGTCTAGACAGGGGTCCTCCCCAGCCAAGCTCCAAGGGGACTACAGTTCCAGCTGGCATCCTAACTCCAGAGAGATCCTGAGGCAGAACATCAGCTAAGCCAGTGTGCAACTCCTGATCCAAAGAAACCATGTTGGTTAAATGTTTGTTATTTTAAGTTGCTAAGTTTGGGGGTAATTTGTTACTCAGCAGTAGATAACTGATAAGCTCACCCATATTTGTATTCCCGCAATAGGCCTTTGCTTTATCAGCAGATCGGAAGGCAAACTTCGGCTCTAATCCTGCCTGGAGCATTATGAAAGACAAATTGGCATATTCAGAAGTAGAGAGTTTCACTGTATTTCACACAACAAAACATGGAGCCTGACAGCCAGGACAACCATAGAGACAAGAAGCTGTCAGTCTCCAAGATGAAATCTGAAGGGTGTGGAAACTGGAGACAATTAGATCAGAAGAAGCCTTGGAAATCTAAAATAACTCCACTGTGTTATAAACTGAGGGGTGGGGGAGGAGTTGGGGTGAGCATGTCTTGTGGGATTAATCAAGCAAGGCTTCCTCTAGGGGCATCTGGAGCCAGGCCTGGCAAAGAATGGTGATCATAGACCAGCAGAGACCAAGTGCATCCTGATGGACTGATGATGTCTGCCAATAGCATTACTGGCATAAACATCACGCTTGCCACCCTGCTATTGATGCTTCTAGAATGACTAGGAAAAAAGGGGAGCTATATGCCACTGCAGAACCCCAAATCATAAAGGGCCTCCAACTCTGACAATGAGTGCATTTTTATCACTTCCCCCAGTCATGCTTTGTAAACTATTTTAAGAATTTCCCTATACTGGGTCCCAGACATGAAGGCTCTTCTGGGGCTAGTACCTCTGTGACACTTACATGTGACCAGTTTTGTTGACTGTGATAATAGGATGTATGTGCTCTACTGGGTCACCTCTCAGAGGGATTTCAAAAGCAAGGGATCAGAAAATGGTCTTCTGCTCCACAAGCTACTTACAGCCTCCAAAGATCAATGATTATCACCTTTTTGTTTGCCCTTCAGGACCCTGAAAATATCCCTCTATCTAGGAAGCAAACTAAGGCCAAAGCTGCAGGAAAAGCCAGAAGCTTCTGGAGGGGTAGCAAAGGACAACCTGGTTCGTGCACAGCAGTAGCACATTTAGAGGCAGGAATGGCACACTTGCCCCCAAACTGTTCCCTGTGCCCGTGGCCAGCATCCTATATCAATCAAGGCATTCTTTCTTTATGAACCTGGGTGTGGCCTCAGGTTCTGGGTGCACATAGCACTTCAAGCACTGCTTACAATCCATCAGGGTTAGCAGGGAAAATTAGATTTGAATCAAGTGCCTGCTTTGTCTTCCTTCCTGGCTCACATGCTGAGTTTTGTCAGCAGCCCTAGCTCCCTTTCCTCCACGGGCCTTGCCCATGACAAGTCACACTCACCAGCCAGCCCTGGCTAGGATCCAAGAGACAGGAGAAACAACCAAACACACATCTGCCCATCATCTCCTCCGCCTGGAAGCAAATTCCTTATTTCCAAGTACAGAATGGAGTAAAAGACTCTTTTAGCACATGAGAGTACGAGGTCTAAGAAAGTCATCTGTGTCCACAGCCTGAGAATTAAAGCCCGCACTGCCATGCCCCAGACACTGTATGGCTCAGTGGACCAAGAAGCTTCTAAGTCCTGGATCTCTGAAAGATAATGGAAAAGTCTTTGTGATGGTGACTCAAAGTGAAAGTTGCTAGTGTAGGATCCTCACTGGGACAGGGGTCCCTGTCATCAGTATCTAAAAGAAAGGCTGTTACGGGCTGAGTTGCGCCCCTCAAAAAATATCACACATTATAGTCCTAGCTCCCAGTACCTCAGAATGTGACTATTTGGAGAGGGTTTTTTAAGATTTTATTTATTTGTCAGAGAGAGAGAGAAAGGACAAGCAGGAGGAGCGGCAGGAAGAGGGAGAAATGGGATCCCCGCTGAGCAAGGAATCCAACACCAAACTTGATCCAAGGACCCCGGGATCAGGACCTGCGCCAAAAGCAGATTTTTAATCAACCGAGCCACCCAGGCATCCCTGGAGATGGGTTTTTACAGAGGTGATATTAAATGAGGTGATTAGGGTGGGCCCTAATCCAATTTGACTGGTGTCCTCTTTAGAGAGATTAGGACACTGAAACAGAGGAAAGACACTAGGCAAAGACAAGCCAAGGAGAGGGGCCTCAGAAGAGGACAACCCTGCAAGTCTTAACCTCAAGAATTCCAGTCTCTAAAAGAATAAATGAAACAAGAAGGTATCGGGAGGGAGACAAACCATAAGAGACTCTTAAACACACAAAACAAACAAAGGGCTGCCAGGGGAAGGGGGGCAGGGAGAGTGTGGTTGGGTTATAGACATTGGGGAGGGTCTGTGCTACGGTGAGTGCTGTGAAGAGTGTAAACCTGGCAATTCACAGACCTGTACCCCTGGGGCTAATAATACATTATATGTTTATAAAAAATTAAAAAAAATTTTTTTTAAAGAATTCTAAAACCAAGAAAATTTAAGAAATTCTGGTATTTAATCCACCCCAATCTCTGGTGAGTTTCTTAAGGCCGCTTGAGCAAAGTAAAACAAAGCCTAACCGAGCAATTATAGTCCAAGTAAGGTACACAGTATCTTCATTTTCCAGGACATAGCAAACGACCATGACCAAGAAGAAATACACAGAGTTGGGTGGTAATCGCATCCTTGAGAGCTAAGATTGTGTTTCCATGGCAGTTGTACTATGAGACAGAATAGTGAAAAGATTTAAGAAAACATGTATGGATATCAGCTATAAGCTAGCCACTGTGTTGGTTAAGGATGCTGAATTTAAGACCTTGATCTTGCCTTAGGTGGCACCAGTTTAATGGGGCCAGGAAAGAAAAACCAACTCGACATGAAAAGTGCCACCACAGAGGCTGTGTGCACCCGTATGAATGTGAAGAAGAACAAACGAAGTGCCCCACTCCCATATCTGAGACTCTTTGAATATTTTAGAATACACTTGTGTGGGGAACCATGGGCTGGTATTCAATGATGTGATCATGTATGCGACTACAACCATCATGAAGGTTAATTTAGCAATATCTAATGTTCTTAAATGTTCAGTCCTTCAAGAGAGCTGTTCTACCATCGGGGATATATTGTACATAGATTTCCTTGAAAAATATGACGTGATATATGCACAGTGATGTTCACTGAAATATTGCTTCTAAGAGCAAACACTGGAAACAAGCTGTCAAGATCAAACAAATCATGGGACATCCATAACATGACTTGTTATGCAGCCATCGCAAAGAAAGGAATAAAACTGTTTGTGCTGCTATGGACAGAGCTCCAAGATAAAAGAACAGTCGAGTCACCAAAGAATGTGTTGTATGTGACCACTTTGATATCAATGTTTAAGGCTGTATATACACAGCCACACACTAGCAGAGCCATAGATGATTTTTCCAGAAGGAATTCACAAAGCCATTGGGAATTAGGACTGGGCTGGGGGATGCGGGTATGAGGCATTTGTACCTTCCTGTACCATTTGAATTGGCCAATTAGGTGCATTTGCAATGTCAGCAGAGGTTGTCTAGGTGATGGGATCGTGGAATTTTTGTTTTCTTTGTACTTGTCTGTACTTTGGAGAAAGAAAAGTGTGGAAATTATTTTATATCTACACATGAGGTATAGGTGGGTGAAGTGTTTATGGATGTATAACAGGTGTGTGTGTTTTATCTCCCCTTCTTTGAGGCTTTAGAGAGAGATTAGGAGAAAATCCCCCATCAGCTTCAACCTATGGTCAAACACTTCAACACACATCATTAGCGATTCCACAGAGCTCAGCAGGGATTTCTTTTTTGTGTGTCTCCCACTGAAAGAAAACCCAGACCACAAGCCACTCTGTGAACGTGAGATAGCTCCCATTGCTGAGGAGAATCCTGCCACCTGAGCATCTGAGTGGCCCCAGAGCCCAGCAGGCCCGAGCACAATAATCATCTCTGAGTAGACAAAGAAGGGCCTGTGGACTAGGGTCAAGGTCCTGACTTCCTGGTGGCTGAGATGGAGGATGGAGAGAGGGAAACAAAGGGAAGGACCCAGAATGCTCAGGACCACTCTCTGTTCGGGGCAAAATGCCTGATGGAAAAGAGGAAGCAGCTTGGGTTCAAGGAATGTTTTAGGAAACCCAAGCTTTCTCTGTCCACCCTGAAAACAGGTCACAGATACTCTAGCGGGACAGTACTTCACTTGAGACTCCTCACTTCAGACTCTTCACTTCAGACTCTTCACGCAGCTCTAGGAGGAAGTACTCTGGAATCAGACCTGGGTTCAAGTTACATCTCTACCCTCTTCTAGCTGTGTGGTCTTGGGCATATCACCAAACTTCTCAGTGCTGACAGTCCTTGTTTTAGAAGGGGAGATGAGCAATAAACAGACCAAGAAATGAAGCACATGACAGCGCCAAACTTTAACAAGTATCATAAAGGAAATCAAACAAAGGCTCTAATAGAGAATAATGGGGATCAGGGAGGTCTCTCTGAAAAGGTGGTACTTAAAGTGTGACTCCGTTCTTATGTGATTGAATGTCTTCTCCATTCTATGAGCCAGGGTCCCAGGAAGGAACAGATGGCACACTCAAATTAGGATAATTTGAGAGGAATTTAATAAAGGGACTATTTATAAGAGTGTGGGTAGGGGGTAGGAGAACCACAAAAGATAATACAGTGCTCTGGGGCTAGTAACAGTGGGACTCTGTGTTCTGCCACCATGTCTGAACCTGAATATAGACAGAGACGGTTGCCTGAAATCTTAGTTTAGGAACACAGCAGCCCACAGAAGGAAGCAGGGTCTATAAATGCCTTGCACTCTCCTTTTTCCTATAACCTGTTGTGACTCCCTGTCACCTAAACCCAACCAGAAGCCAGTCGACAAGGGAGCCTGGTGCTGTTATCTACCCAGGGACAGTGCAGGATAGAGAAGAGCAGAAAGTAGATCTGGAGAGAAGCAGATGTGCTCCATCCATCCCTCCTTCCGCACACCTGAGTCTGGGGCTGGCATCTCAGAGATGACTAGCACCTCTAATCCTGCAGTCAGAACAACAATGAGAATTATTTCACATATGTTCTATGTGTGTTTGACTTTAAATGCTCGATGATTTGCTACAGACATATTTCTTCATGCAAGGTTTTTTTTTTTTCTAGAGCTTCAGATGTTCCAGGTAATTGATAATACTGCTGCTCTGACTCCAAATTAAATAACCACACACTTATCATCCATTACTGACTGGAAGGCACACCAGGAACTTGGCTGCCAGAAACATACAACCCCATAAGTGCTAAGCCTTCCCTCTCTCTGGTGGCCTACTCCAACCCTCTGTCTGCTCAGATCGGACAGTGTGAATACTGTCCCACTTTTAGAAATCAAACTCCCTTTGCTAGTATAACCTAAATTGGGATGAAAAAATGCCACGGCTCTGAAATTTACTCCGTCAAGCTGAGCCCCCAGGGAGAGGGTAACATTTGGCTGTGGAATCGGGAATGTTTGGCTGCCTCTTCTGTCACCTGCTCCTCCAAGGGAGGTGGGAGATGCAGAATTTCAGTTCTATGGGTTATGCATCCTTGCTCTCTTCCTACTTAGTTGAAGCAAAGGGGAAAAAAAAAAAAAAAAAGAATGGTACCTGAAAGTGGGTAGGCTAGGCTAGCCACTGGGATATGCAGTGAGAAGCAAGGAGAAGCACACTGGAGGTTGGGTGAGGTGAGCCCTCCAACACTTTCTGTCTGCCTGAGCTGGCAAAAAAGTCATACCTGAATGGCTGGGAAAGACAGGAGTACTTGAGCCAGAAATGCCTTTCAGTGATGCGACACATCATTGTACAGATCTCTAGAGAGCCTTCTCCGCAATCAGAAAATGTGAGGCATCCACAAGAGAAGGAGCTGTAAGGAGTTCGCCCTGACACACAAGTCCATCAGAGGAGGTGAGAGTTTGGATAATATGTGCTAGGAGCTTGTAATTGGGATGAGCCAAGAAGACAGTGACTGGGAATCAAAAATAATCTAGAGAAAATCAGAACTAACCCCATTAGCTGTCCCATTCCTACTCAGAATCTTATAGATTAAGAGAAACAGCCAGTGCAATTACTTCAATCACTTATGCAAAGTAAGATCATTTCCCAGAATGGAAATGACAGTCTGGGCCACCTGGTAGAGAAGACAGCCTGTCCCCAGGAGGTGGGGCTGAGCATTTCCTTCCTAGTCCTTTAAGTCTTTGCTTGGCCTTGAGAAGATCATAATCAAATTCACTATCTCCTTCACTAGTACCCATCATCATCATCAAATCCACCAGTGTAAGGGTATCTAGTGGAACTTTTTAGTGGAAATTGGCTCTAGGACCGGCAGATGAAAGTACCCACATGTTAGGAGAGAATCCTCAAAAAAAATTTTATGGTCAAAACATATTATCAGCATATTAAAGAAACCAAATTAGCTTTGTTTCCCAAATTTACATGAGCACTGTAACATGACCACCATCTTCATAAAAAATGGCTTTAGGGCCTTAACTCCATAAGCACCCCACACAATGACTATGAGGCACACAGCTGGAAGTGAGTGGTCCCCAACCTTAGCTGTATATTGACATCACCTGGGAAGTTTTCAAAAATACTAACATCTGAGCCCCACCTCAGTGTAGACGAACTGCCAACACATCAACCTGACCCCTGCCACACCCACCATGAGACCATACCTGGCACTTCATAACCATCCCCCCAAACCAAGCCAATACCACAAAACACAAGCAGGAAATGGACATTTTGCTGAACAGTCCAGAGGTTGATGAGACAGAGGAAAATGTGGTACATACGTAATGGTGCAGAACTTCCTGACAATTTCCTTCAGAAATGTCTGATCCTTCTCCAAAATTTTCCTTCAGATGACAACTATTTCTTGTCTTCTCTCTTCTTCCTTTGCCGTCCCCATGCAAGGGCCTCTAAGCCTCTCTGATCCTAAGCAATTCTCTCTCGAATCTAAGCTTATGCAACCAACCCGGAAGAACAGTCCCACAGGTAGCTCAACAGCAGCACTCTCCTTTTACTCAAATTCTCCCCAGGGGTCTTGCTCCCAATCCCAGATGGCCAACCAAAGTTTATTTTTCAAATCGACATACATGAAGGTGTCAGTTACAAAAGTTCAATATGTACTCTTGCAGCTAGGAGGAGAGGCAAAAAAATTTTTTAAGACCAGCGGGGGGAATTAGACAGAGAGAGGTTAAATAGGAGGACTGCATGGAAGAGGCAAGACCCAGACGTCTTGAGGAAAGGATTCACATAGAGGAAATAGGAAAAACCTAGAGATTAAGGGCTCGGTCTGCAGAATTCCCCAAAAGCTGAAAGAAAAGAGCTGGGAGAGCAGGGAAGGAGGCAGCAAATCCTCAGTGAAGCCAATAACAATACCAAGCATGAATCTTGCCCTCAGCATGTGCCAGACTCTGTTCTAAACACTTCATTTATCTCACTTTGCTTAAACAATCTGGTGAGAAAGGTACTGTTACCCCAGTGAGACAGTAGCAGGGCTGGGATTTGAATCAAGGCAGTAGTCTTCAGGGTCCATTTGCTTAACCACTGCACTAAAGAGTAATGAACTAGAAGAGCACAAATAAAAACAAGGCCAATTAAGCAGAGTGACTAGGTTCTGGAGTAATCCAGAATCTTGCTACCACAGAAAGGCATTCAGACTGGCAGCATTAGCATCCCCTTGGAGCTTATAAGAAATGCACGATCTCGGGCCTCACTCCAGACTTCCCAAATCAGATTCTGCATTTTAACAAGCACCCCCAGGAGTTCTCTTGGCACACCGAAATGTGGGTGGTGCTGGTCTAGAAGTCTGAGGTCGATAGCATAAATCTAATTCAAGAAGGGAGCCCTGTGGGTGGAAACAGAGCAGGTAAGAGCCCTGATGGGCTGCTGGATGTAAATACATTTCCAAAGCCACCTACGGCTGGCAGCAGTCATTTCTGACAGTGAACAAAACAGCCGTGGTTAAGAGCTAGAATCAGTTCCAAGTACTAATGGCTCTGCCACCTATTGGAATGTGTGACCTCAGGCAAATTACAACACCCCAAAGACTCGCTTTCACCATCTAAAAGTGAAATCAAAGGATAGTTCCTCCTTGGGTTGTCAAGAAGAATAAGGTGAGAAGTTCTGTACCTGGTGCTTATCATAGTGCCTGTTAATATGTAACCCCTCCACAAGGACTACCCATTACTACGATGATGTCAAAATTATAACTTAGGGACATTAAACTGGCTCTGAAGGTCTCCATTATGGTGCCAAAGGCTGTGAAGATGGAAGAAGGTGCAGGGAAATGCAAAATACAGGTGAGCTCGATTTCCTCATCTTGCATGGATAGAGTCCAAAAATGCGATTTCATTCCTGACTTTGACTATTAGAGAAACAAGGGTTAGAGCATCTTTTTCAATGAAGTGAAGGGCAACCACATGTAGAATTAATAACTACCTTCCCTACCTTCCAAAACAGCACGTAAGATAAAAGCAAATCAAACAGAATCTGCAGAGCCAAGAAGAGAGAAAATCCATGAAGCAGCAACAAAAGTTCTCTTTAAGGATTTTTTTTAAATGACAGCAGATCAAACATATATATTATGACAATACACTGAATTCCACTATTAAAAGGCTAGAACTCTCAGAGTGGGTGAATAAACAAGATCCATCCATACTCTACTTCCAAGAGATACCGCCAACAAAAAGAAATGAAAAAGAGGAACAACAAAAGGATGTGCCCAGGTCCATGGGAACCAGAGAGAAAGAGAGAGAAACCAACACTGATTTCAGAAAATCCCAAGGCAGAAATCATTAATGAAACTCAACATGGCGATTTATATTCATAAAAGTTTCAATCCATAACCAATGCTACTCAATAAATAGTCTTTGTAGGTCAAATGACAAGGGCTCAAACTCTGACCAATTTCCAGAGAGAAATGGACAGAAATACAGTAGTTCTGGGAGACCCTAACCAACCGATCCAAATAAAGTACCCAAAGCTCCTGAAATGCAAAATTAATAAGGTTTGTAAGATAGATAGCACACTACTCCAAGTGTCCAAGGGGTATCTCGGGAAAGTTCAACCAGACTTGCCCATTTATCCATCCATCAATCCATCCACTCACCCACCCACTTACCCCATTTGTTCATTCATCCATCCATCCCATTTTTCCATCCACCCATTCATCCATCCATCCCCAAACCCACTCACCCACCCACTCCACACTAGGCACAGAGGATCCAGTGGAATACAAAGATAGGATACTCCTTAATGGGAATTTTACAGACTCCCTCCACGCACAAAGGAGAAAAGAACAAGTAGACAAAGTAATTAAAAAGAGTCATGGTGATAAACAACGCAACATGACTGCATTTAAAAGGAGTACCAAGGTATCAGCTAAGGTCTCGGATTTTCATCCAGCGTGACATCTGAGGACCAGTGAGCAAGGGATGGTTCTTGAGATTTCATTTTAGTAAGAGGAAGTCCAGAAAACAAACAAGAGAACAAGAACACTATTTCAGATGGTGGTAAGTGGCATGAAGAAGGTAAGATACAACAATGGACAAGAACATGTTTGGGACAGGAAAGACGCTGATAATTTGGGTAGGCATCAGAGGCCCCTAAAAGAAGGGGGGCATTGGATCTGAGAGCCTCCAGGAGCAGCAGGCTGGTAAAGGCCAGGGCAGAAAGGTACCTGGGAGCCACCCCCTGCCAGGGTATTTGGGTGTTATTCTTGGAACCATGGAAAGCCTCTAGATCTATCTAGATAGTCTGAGAGGTAACTTCCTGCAGGTCTGCTCCAGCCCTGAAGACACCACGGGTTCCTTACGTATTCATACACCCTTCTAAGCCAGAGCTACCTATATAGGCCGACTTGCAGCTTCCAAAGAGGCTCAGATGGTAAATCCTGCTCTAATTACACTGGTAATTACGAAGTGACACTTGCTGGGCAGAAAAGAGCACTCCTTCTGTTAGGAAATGATCCCTGGGAAGCCAGTCACAGCCTCTCTAACAGGGAGGGTGCTGTGAATTTACAAACAGCTGATGGAAGGAGAGGAGACCCAGTCCACACAGGGAGCACAGGCATCATCATGAGAAGTAAAGAGCCTAGGTATTGGGAAGGACTCCTCTGAGCATTCACGCCTCCACTCCCTGTTCTGGAGACAGGATTAGAAAGAGAGAAAACACTCTATGGTTAGTTAGGCCTAGATTTTAATCCTTGTTCTGGCCTCAGTGAGCTGGGTGACCTGGGATGGTTATTTGCGTCTCGGAGCATGAGGCTCTCCATGCACCAACGGGTTTAACAACCACCTTTCTTGTGAGGGTACACCTGCACACAGTAGGTGCCTGGAAAATGCCAGACCCTTCTCTCCAGGTTCTCCCCACACCTCTTGGTTGGAAGCTCAGAAGGGAGGAGGAAGGAAAGCAGGATAAAAGAAAGAAAACAGCGAATCACGCGGTTATTATGCTACCTGGTGATGCTGGAAGGGAGTTAAACAGCCAGCGATAATAAGATTCTTGCCCCCTGTTCTCTGTGACGGCGAATAACAGAGACAAGAGAACAGAGCATCCATCAGAGCTCACAGAGGAGACAGACACGAAGGTAGGTGATCAAAGGAATAAATCCACTGCAATCTGAGAAACAGCCTGCCTGCTTTTAACCATCTGGGAGATGACTCAAGGACTCTCGCTCTAGCCCAAAACATACTTTTCTACCCAAACCACCATGGGCGTGGCAGGTTTCTAGAACAGATCCCCTCAGGGCTAATCAATCTTCTCCTCGGTCTGGCCATGTCTCCAGTGCCTCAGCCCCCACTCTGAGCTAAGCTTTAAAAATAACGCCACTGCCAAGGAGATTTATCCATTTTAAAAGGTCAGAGAACTACTGCCATTAAAGCTTGTGTATGGAGCAGGTATACATATACCCCAGCTCCCCCTTTATTGCCCTCAGGAGAGCAGGACCTAGGGAAGTAAATGGGGCTCCAGGAAGTTATCTTCCAGGCAGAGCATTTCACTGCTTGATGCCTAGGGAGCCACGGACTCCCCGTGGGTGGGACATACCCACCTATGCCACCTTTATCACCCTCTCACCTTATAAGGATCGGTCTCCAGCTTTCTGAGCTGCCACAGAAGCTAGGACCTGGACCTTCCCTATCTAGTTTTGTAGAGCATCCCTCTGACAGAAAGAAGGATGAACAACTCCACACAAGAGATCTACCTCACACCCCAGTCAGTGACGTACTGACAAGGCAAGGATGCAGAGTCAGTTAAAAAAACCTACCAACCGGGGCACCTGGGTGGCTCAGTGGGTTAAGCTGCTGCCTTCGGCTCAGGTCATGATCTCAGGGTCCTGGGATCGAGTCCTGCATCGGGCTCTCTGCTCAGCAGGGAGCCTGCTTCCTTCTCTCTCTCTCTGCCTGCCTCTCAGTGTACTTGTAATTTCTCTCTGTCAAATAAATAAATAAAATCTTTAAAAAAAAAAAAAAAACTACCACCACCACCTTGAGCATAAACACTAGTTAATCTGTTTTTGCTACATGCTGGTTAGTAAACCACCACAAAAAGAATGAAATGCCATTGCCCGGGTCGCCTGAGTGGCTCAATGGGTTAAGCCTCTACCTTCAGCTCAGGTCAGGATCTCAGGGTCCTGAGATCAAGCTCTGTGTCAGGCTCTCTGCTGAGCAGGGAACATGTTTCTCCCTCTCTCTTTCTGCCTGCCTCTCTACCTATTTGTGATTTCTCTGTCAAATAAATAAATAAAATCTTTAAAAAAAAAAAAAAAGGCCACTGCCCCAGTAGGAATTCCCATTTTCTCATGGTCAAGTAAGAAATTTTGAGCACCCCAAAATACTCTGGGGATGTGTGGTTCTGGGAAAATAAGAACTGTAATGAGGGTTTTTTGTTTTGTTTTGTTTTTCCCCGCACTAGTGTGGAAAATATGGTACCGGGGGGGGAGTCTAGAGAAACCAGCAAACACATGAGGAAGAATCCAGGCTGCAGAGTTGCACAGACTGAGATTCAAATCCCAGCTCTGCCTGTTACAAGCTGTGTGACTGTGGGCAAGTCACCTCATCCCTCTGGGCTTCTGCCCTGCATGACAGAAAGGGGGACGATGAGACCTAGTCTGTCTAGGTGCCAGGGAGATTTAGGCTAATGGAAGTGTTGCTCACAGCTAATGTTCAATGAACTGATATCACTTTGTCAAGTTAACATTGTCAGTCCTTATTTTCATATACATAGATGTGTATCCAGAGACACAGAGTGAGAGAGGAAAAACAGTAAGTCCAGCAACCAACCCATGAAAAAACCAACTCAATCAAAAGACCCAGCAACAAGACAGACTTTCCAAAGTTTAGAAGTCAAGATGCTCAATGGAAAAGGAGGGTCTATCAGAAACTAGGAAACCCACTGGTCGGCCAAGAATGATACAACTGGTTCCTTGAGGTTAGGAGAGCCTGCCTGTCATCCTCCGTGCTCTCCACGCTTGCTTTGCCCAGTACCGTGCACAGACTAGAATGTGTTAACCAGGGGTGATCTCCCCCAACTGCAGGACAGCATGGTTGAAAACAGGAACCCTGGAGCCAGCCTGCTGGACTTTAAATCCCAGTCAACACTGGATTGACCTTGCTGAGATTCAACTTCCTGGTTAAAAGAAGGAAGCACTTTGGCAGTTCTTCGCAAAGTTAAACACCGAATTACTCTATGACCCTGCAATTCTACTCCTAGATGTCTATCCAAAGTAATTAAAAAACAGGTGTTCAAATATTTGTGCATGCCTATTCACAGCAGCACTACTCGCAATTGCGGAAATACCCACCACCAGAGGAGTGGATAAACCAACGTGGCATGTCCGTATGATGGAATGTTGTCCGGCCATAAAGGGAATGAAGTACCGACACATGCCACAATGTGGATGAACCTGGTACACGTTATACTTAGTGAGAGAAACCGATCACGCAAGGCCACATGTGTGTGTATGAATTATATGCATGTGTGATTCCATTCACATGAAATGTTCAGGACAGACAAATCCACGGAGACAGAAAGTAGATTAGTGGTTGTCAAGGGGCCGGGCCAGGGGAAACAGAAAGTGACTGCTAACATAGTTACCTTTGGGTGATGAAAATGCTTAGAAGCAGCAGTTGACAACATTGTGAATGTACTAAATGTCACTAAATTGTTCGTGTCGAAATTGTTACTTTCATGTTATGTGTATTTTGCCTCAGTAATTTGTTTTATTTATTCAGATTTTTCTACCCATAACTGGCAGCCAACAGCAGGAGCCAGGGGGGTGGGGGGTGGTCTCCAACAGGCAGTGACACTGTCAGCAGGAGAAGGAATGGGGGGACCATGAAGCACCTGCTCATCACCACTCAAACGACGGAGACCATCGATTTAGCCTCCTTCACCACCTACTTCAACTCCAGGCTGCCCATGGGCCAGCTCTGCACCTCTCCAGTCCCACCAACAGGAAACTTACATGTGTAATAAGAAGCCACTATCTTGATACTAATCTTAGGAAGAAAAAAAATTCTTACATTGGTATTAATTTTCCTTCCCAGGTTTTAATTGAAGAGAGGATACAGTGTCATGAGGGAAATAAAACCTTACTTCATCTATCCAAGGGCCATGTGGCTTCATTAGAAGTTACATTAGCTCCTCATTAAGCAACAATAATAATGTGGAGTCGGAATCAATGAAAAAAAAAATGCACTGCCCCAAGGTATAGATCCGTTTGGTTCAATTATACTCTTACATGGCCAAGCTCTGGTGGCTCCGATGCTAATAAAAATGTGTGATGCCAGAAGATGTGTCTTCCTTCCTCTGCCTTCAAAGCTGAATGATGACACAGGGGCAAGGGCATGGCTTGCATCCTTACAACCACTCTCATCATCTCTAATCAGAGGCCATCTAACCACTTACTCACCCACACCCTGGCAAAACAGACTTCTAGAGTTCATACATCAGTGGTGCCAAGCAGGTCACCAGCCTTCCCTGATCCATCGGCAGAGACTGCTCTGGGTGGAGGGTGAATTCTGCTGTGGTTGATTGTAGATGTCTGCGTCAGGCATGGGACTGAGTGCTGTGCCTGATGGCATGCGTTCCAGTCATGCCCAGGAGCCCCTCCAGCTGGGAGGGAAGCTTAAGAAAACTATCACCCTGACGATGCCCACCCCCCTCCTTGGTCACACCCTTACATGGTTGGGCTGGGTTAGCACAGTAATAGAGTACATGAGATTTTACTTCCTTCATTTTCACCAGACTGAACAAAAATCCCAACTCACGACAAAGGAGTACTTACCTGACCCTCGACCAGGCCATATGGCAGGGACGGTAAATCCTGCATTAAAAAAAAAAATACAAAGACAAGAAACATTGAGTTTCACATTGCAACAACTGCTTTTCCTATGCTTTTCTCTTAGACAAAATAACTACATTCTTTGGAGAGAAATATTTGATTTATTCAATCCAAAAATGTTCATTGAGTGCGTAACGCACGCCAGGTGCTATATAGGCTCTGCATTTATAACAATGAACTAGCTCATGCCGTAGGGTGGGAAAGAGAAGAGGGAGAACATAGCAAATAAGGAAGGTAATAAGTAACTAAGAGATGAAGACAGTATCAGACAATGGTAAGTCTGAAGATGATAAAATGGGTTATGGGGGACAGAGTGAGGATTGCTACTATAGACTGGGGGGTCGGAGTAGCAGGTATGGAGACTGAATGACAAGAAGGAGCCAGATATATCTGGAATAGGTATTTCCAATGAAGGGATGGCAGGTACAAAGGCCCTGGGGCAGGCACAAATAGGAGAGGGTCAGCCAACAAGAAGGCTGAAGTGGCTGGAAGTAATCAGATATCAAAGAGGCAGGCAGGGTCCAGATCACATCTGGCCTTGAAGGCTGACATATAAATTTAGGTGTTTTTCTAAGAAGCAAGTTAGGACGCCACAGGAAGATGCAAAGTATCTTTTCACAGTACCCAAAACGTCACACCCTACTCAGCTCAATAGCCCCAAGTAGCCCCAGTGGAGTGGACTGATCTATGCACATGCCCCCCTTATCTTCGGAATGCTGAGCCAGCTCCCAACATAGGAAGGGCCCTGGCTGAGTCAGAAGAGAAAAGATGAGTTGCAGAGACACTTTATGGAATGCAAATTTCAGGGCCATCCTGCGCCTGTGCCCAGGATATCACCTTTCAGGCCAAGACGATTTCCTACCCAAAGGGAGAGAAGGTAATGCAAGTGGCCCTTTTCCATGCCTAAAGCTCACATCAAGCCTTTCATCATATGCCTGTGGACTCTACCACTACCAGGGAATCCAAGACAGAGAAACAAGAAAATCCCTTTCCTGGACTCTGCCCAAGTGAGGATAACCCCCTTGGCACTGGCTGGTCCCAGGGAGGTTTCATGACCTAACAAGCTGCATCGAGGAGTTGAACCAACCAGCACCCAAAAGGCCAAGAGATTAGATACTGCTCTGCTTCCCAAGGTCTCAGGCCCAAGTTACCTGGCCACCTAGACAAGGAAACATCCAGCCCTTACCTCCCATCAACACCTTGAGTGTCAGACTCCTCATTCTACTTCATAGGGTGGTATGCGGATTAAATGAGACACCACACACCCAGATTATAGACTGCACTCAGCAAAGGCCTAAATATAAGAGCCATTACAGCACGTTTATTATCATCACTGGTCAAGGCCATGACCAAGAGACAGACAATGAACATGGGCTAGGACCAGTCAGCACAGTCCAATTTCATGAAGAAAAATGCTTGGGGGTATGACTAGGCTAGAGCTATAGTTATGAAACAGGCAATCTGTAGAATGGATGTCAGAAACATGAAGGAAGAGCTCCTTCTCCTCCTATCCCCACCCAAAGGGTGATAGACCCAGGCATGGCGGTGGCTTTTCTCTCCTGTTTGCAAGGTATACACAGGAGGGCTTTTCCTGCCTGCCTATGCCTTCCAGGTCAGTTTTGGGAATGCTACCCTGGTCACTGAGGTGGGTCTCTGGCCTCAAGCTTACAAGGGAGGTACACATGGAGAGTGTAAAGCTGAGCCTGAGGTCTATGTACGCAGGGGACACAAATGTAGACCTTTCCCCTGGGGTTCTCAGCCTTTCCTCCACCAATCACGCCTCCCCTTCCTTATCTTCAAATGCTCCTTCAAACCAGATCCTTCCCTGGGCCCAGAAACGTATTCAAAGCTCACCCTTCTTTCCCTGCTCCTTTACCCTCCTTACAAACAACAAAGCTCTGTTCTCTATGCTTCTTCCATGCACCCTCCAGGACGGTGCTCAACCCGAGATACTCTACAAGGAGCACAAAGGACAAGGCCCCCGATGGCATTATGGTCTGGGCAAGGAGGAGATACTAATTAGGGGATGACAAAATACAAGTGAGGCTACAGCCCTGAAGAAGAGTGTATGAGGCCCCTTCCTGCCCTCTTACTTGCTCTTCTGTGCCTGAAGCCTCTGTCCACCTAGTCAGCCTTATTGGACAACCACAAGTCCTTCTATCTTCTCAACTTGGCAGGAGCCCTCTGCAGAGGCTCTTCACTCCCTTCTTCAAGCGCTGTCTTGACCAGAGTGCTTCCTTATGGAGGTCCTTTCCCTGTGTCTGTTCCTGGAACACCGGCAACCTCTGCACACATCTTACTCACCCTTCCCTGGGACCACTTACCGTCTATCCCCTTGAGACTCCAGTTCCCATCTCCTTCACGACCCCTGAGTGTCTGCACCTAGTCTTGACTGTTCCCCTTAGCTTCAGACCCCACAAACTGACTGTCTCCTCCTCTCTCCAAGTACCACTGACATTTCACCTCTTCAGGACCCAAGCCAAGCTCTCCTCTTGCCACAAGCTGTACCTCCTTCATCTCAGGGCTCTCCCAGTCCACTGAGCCTGCAGCCCGGGTGCCTGCCCTTGTTTACCCCCACATTCAGTCCCGACTGATCCACTGCAGCTGTGTCTCTTACACTGCACTCTTGTCCCCGGTCTAGTTACTGCATAATAATTGCATAATAATAGACTCTTCAAAGGCTTCTGGACATGTCTCTGTGCTGCTGAAAACAATTTGGCTGAAAGCAAGGAGACCGGCAGGACAATTTGGCCAAAATGAATATTCGTGGCCATTGTTTTCTAGATGTTGGTCATCTTGGTATGCCATGAAGTGGTTTTAAAGACTTTTTATGCATCTTTAACCACTTGGATCTGTTTATGCCCCATATTAAGAGTTTCATTTATTGTGTTTGTTTAAGAACTCAAAGCCCAGTATTGCCAAGCTCATCTGTAATTAATGGCAGACACAGGGCAATGAAAAGAAAGAGTCTCCTATAAAAAACTCATTTATAGCATTCATCTAGATGAGCTTCATGTAACAGTCCCTTGAAAAGCAATGTATGTGCTTTGTGTCAATGTGCTGCCCTGTGAAAATCTATTTTGCAGGATGTATGATCCTGGAAAGGTAGGGTGTCAATTGAATTTATATAAATCAAAATCAGTATTATTTTCCCCACCACTCTTTTCTGAATTATAAATGAAGTCCCTACACTCTCCAAAGTCACCCCTGAAATGATAATCATGGATGCAATTTTGACATGTGTTCTTCCTGCCTCTTCCTACAGACGTACAAACATACTTGCCCAGAGATGCGTGCGTGCGTACACACACACACACACACACACACACACACAAATATACTTTAACTTTAAAAAATGGATTGGAGCTGTAGATATGGACCTGCATACTTGTTTTTGCTTCTTATAATCTTACCAATAGAGTGTGAATATCTTTTCCATGTACTTTTCCAGTTCATGTAGGTTGGGTCTCTCAATTTCAACACTGTTGACAATTTGGACTGGATAATTCTTCATTGCAGGGGGTGCCGAGGACTCCCTGAGGGACCTTTCCGATGCGGAGAGAACCCTTGATGGGGAACCATCTCTTTTCCTTTTTTAACAGCTGCATACAATTCCATACCATGGTTGTAATTTAACTATCCCCATACCCATTGACACTTAAAATCTATTTTACATTCATCAGAGGAACCCGATGGTTAAAAAATTGCAAGTGGGCACCTGGGTGGCTCAGTGGGTTAAAGCCTCTGCCTTTGGCTCAGGTCGTGATCCCAGCGTCCTGGGATCAAGCCCCGCATTGGGCTCTCTGCAGAAAGCCTGCTTCCTCCTCTCTCTGCCTGCCTCCCTGCCTGCCTGTGATCTCTCTTTCTGTCAAATAAAAGTAAATAAATAAATAAATAAATAAATATAATAATAAAAGAAAGTAAATAAAATCTTTAAAAAAATTGCAAGGTATCAAGAGTCATTTTACTCTGTCTTTGTGGTAAAATTTGAGTTGCTGTGTATGTGGTTTGTTTAAAATGGGTCCTCTATGTACATTAGGCAGTTCTATCGGTTTATGTTTGTTCATATGACGTGGGCATGGACAGAAGTTCACCTGGGTCAGGGAAAGATAGGTGGTCTTTACTGCCATCACAGCACAGGGAGGTGGCACTCTCATGCACCATTGGCAGGGGCAGCACTTGGCACCACCTGTCTGGCGGGCAATCAGGCAAAACAGATCAAGAGCCGTCATCCTGTCTGACAATCTATTTCTTGTTCAGTAAAATTAAGTGGATAGCTCCGGTCTGTCCCTTCCCTTCTCTTTAGGCTAGATGAACTCACTGAAGCTAGATGGCTCTTAAAGATAAATGCCTGGTCCTTCTCAGAAACACAATTAATGAGCTCAGAGACTGCTTAAACCAAGATGAAATGTGAGATTAACAGACGCAGGGCCATCTATCCACCCTGCCAACGGGCTATCTCTTCCTCGCCGGGCTGTTTCATTAGACACCGCCAAGGAAACCCACTGAATGCACCATGGCTATCGGGGCTATTTTTGAGATAATTGCAAGGCTTGGGCTTGGATCCACTTAAATCAGAAATATGGGACAGAGAAGGATTAAGGCGAACCCTACCCCTTTCTCCTCTGCCAAAAATGTCCCAACAGGCTTTAAAGGGAAGAGAAAACCACATGAAACTTTCATCAGAGCCTGGTTGGTTTTTTGCAGGAGCTGTGGGGCCTGAAGTTCCAATTCTGAACAGTGCCCAGTACAATAATTAGGCACCTTTCCTCCCTGCAGGGCTTCTGGTCTCCTCACCGCCCACCTTCTCTCCATGTCTGGGAACCGGAATTGCCTTAAGGGGAAGGGAGGAGAGAGGAAGAGAAGGAAAGAGGGAGAAGTGCAGACAAGGTTCAGAACAGGATCCTGTGCCCTCACTACACTCTGGAATTACCAAACCAGCGCTTTCTATCGGCACTCAGATGTCACTACTACACACACTATTAAAAACTGAATCCAGTCTCTGTTCACATAACCTTGCAGGCAGATAGACCACGACAGGGTTAAGTGCCCTCTAGCTTGGCTTTCCCTTTTCCACTCCAGTCTGCAATCTCCTGGAAAGCACACCAAGAATTCAAAACTGCAGGAGCCCCTCAGAAACGACCTGGCTTGCCTGCAGCTTCGACATCCCTCTCCCCAGTGGAGGAAAGATGAGAAACGGTATTTCTGCAGACCCTCTTTTCCTTGTCATCCGCTCCGTGAGCAGAATTTCAACCTTGACATCGGTTTATGTGTCCCCTCGCCCCAACCCTGACAAGCACAAAAACGTCAGGAGATCAAGCAATGATAATCGTGAGAGCTACTAAGTGAAACCCAAGCAGGGGACGCTCTTTGCTCCTGCAATCGGATTAGAACTTGGATTAATCTTTGTGCTTTTCCTTTGTGCCCTTCCTTACATAAGGCTTTTCATCAGTCAGAGGTCTCCACCTTGCCTTAGGGAGGATTTGGATTACTCTAGCAGGAGTGAAAAGATAAAGAGACAGTGCTCGGTCTTCATTTCCCAAGGAATATGCCAAACCAATGCCTATACAACATTCTAGCCATTGGAGGGAGATCAGGACACCCAGGATGAGTCCAGGTGACCATGTCCCATCACCATCTGAAAGGAACCCTCCACTAACGCAGCTGCCCAAAGACTGTGGAGGGTCCGGGACTCCCATTCACTCACTGAGCCTTGCAGAGCTCCAAAAACTTCATGTTTTGAAAAAACATGAAGGGACAGCAGTGAACTCTGCTCCATTGAAACATTAAATTCTCATAAAAGATCCCCCCAAAGATGGTTATATTATTTTTCATTACTATTATTATCATGCTTCACACATCACAAAAACAAAGAAGTAAAGTTCTGAGGGCTTTTGTACTCAATGAGGTGGAATTCAAACCTGCTTTATCTGAGATTCTGGTTCCAAGACCTCTCTCACCACTGATTCTATCATAGAAACGGATGATTATACTTGGCATTGTGCAGAAGGACACACACTTGCCCACAGGTGGCTTCCAAGGAACTTAGTAAGACAAAACTCAAGTATTTCGGCAGAAATGGAATAATATAACAGAGAGGCATGGTATACAGGTCTCCAGATGAGCCAAGGAAGCAGGTCAGCTGGGTCTTCCAGAAAACAGACACTGAGGTGGAATCACATACACAGATGATTTGCTGGGGAGTAACACATGAGTAGGGGATTAAATAGTATTCCCCCCAAAAACACATGTTCAATTCCTCCTAAACCCCCAAAGCTTGTACATATGACCTTATTAGGGAAAAAAGTCCCTGCAGATATAATCAAGGTAAGACAAGATCAAACTGGATTTCGGTGGGGCGTAAGAGCAAAGACAGTGTCCTTGAAAGAGAACATGGGAGACACAGACAGATGGGGGGTTGGGGGGAAGCCATATGAAGACAGAGGCAGAGGGACAATGACACAAGCCAAGGAATGCCAGGGGCCACCAGAAACTGGGCAAGGCAAGGAAAGATCTTTTTCTAGAGCCTTGGGAGGGATTACAGCCCTGGCAACATCTTGAACTTCTGCCTCCAGGACTGAGAGGGATAAATTTCTGTTGTTTTAAGGCATGCTGTTTGTGACCATTTTTCAAAGCAGCAGCAGAACACTGACGGAGCTATGAAAGAAGGGAGCCAGCAAGATTGGGCAGGGGAGCTGCAAGACACGCCTGCAGATCTGACAGTGTCTGGCAGCTCACTGGGGACTCAAGAGCCCAGGCTGCCCATTACAAGAGTCACGTGTCACACAGACATGGCCAGGCCTCGGTACACAGTCTTGTGGTCATTGGCTGGGACCAACCTGAGAAGAGCAGGGCAGCTCCAGAGCTGAGGTGGGACTGCGGCCTCCAGAGTTGGAGGCTGTCCTCTGCCCACACCATTCACGGCTGGGCCACAAGTCCTTTCTTGAAGGAGGAGTCTACATTTACCAGAGCTTGGACACAGGGATAACAATCAAAGTTCTGACCAAAGTTCCACCGTACTTTTAAATCCCCCAGTGTGTGACACCCTCCCCCCCCCCATCGTGGAAGGAATCACTACCTGTTCTATCACTTGGCTGCCACAGACAATTCACTCACTCCACCACTGTTTCCTGTGGGCCTCCTGTGGCCCCACACTGTGCTCAGTGAACTGGTAATCCTGGGTGAGTCTGGAGCAGCTCCTCACCCCAGGCAACTGCGTTCTGGCGGGGGGGTGGGTAGTGGAAGCAGACTGAAAGGTGCTAAAGGTGAGGCTGGAGGGTCAGGTGGCCACAGTATCAAAAGGGCCTTAGAATCCACTGTAATTAGGAACCTGGAGCTTTTCCAAGTGCAAGGGGAAATCACTGGACATGACAGCAAGGAGGGATGGAGGTATATGGAGAATGGTTCAGACAGAGCAAGAGTAGAAATAGATTATCACTTAGGAAGCCCCTCTGGTTGCTGCAAAGGGTCATGAAAATGTGAATGACAGCAGTGGAGATGGAAAAAAAAAAAGAGTCAAGGAATATTGTGGAGATATAATCAAGGGGACATGCTGGTGTGTCACAAGGGGTGTCTGTGTTGGGGGTCAAGGGGCCAGGGAAAGATCATTATCCCTGATTTCCTGATTTACATTTCTGGTGGACGATGATGTTCATTATTGAGATGGGGAAGACTGCAGGGGGCGGAGAGTGGAGAGAGTCCTGATAGAGATTAAGAAACTGTTTGATGAACATGTGACATTTGAGAGTCCATGAGACATCCATTTAGATGGCAATAATAATAATAATAATAATAATAATGAAACATGTCCGTGTGGGATTCAGATGAGAAGCTGGAACCCAAGTAGGAATTTGGGGATCTGAGAGACCTTATCATTTGGTCTGGCAAAGTGCTAAGGATTCTTTTTCTGTGTCAGACTCTACTACATGGAGATGTGATAAAGTCTTGGGAGCCACCTGAACAGGTAAGCTGTACTTGCCATGCAGGCAGAACAGAGAGCAGCTGGTCAGGGACACAGATAAGACCTTTAACACAGAAGACAAGAGTCATACCTAAAGACCCAGAGTCTTATCTAGCCCAGTTTCCAATGCATGCATGTGGCCTCTGAGCACTGAGGCACAACAGATCAGAGGACATTACTCGCTAGCATGTGGGGAACCAGTCATCAGGAAAAGATGCTGACCAGGAATCTCTAAGCAAGTCATCAAGACGCCCGGGCACAGTCAGCATCATGCCCTTCTTAGCTCTTCAGAGACAAAGAATATGGGATACACTACAGGGGCAAAGAGTAGTTCAGAATATGGAAACATCTTGGTGAAAGGGAAAGAGCCTAGGATATTAAAAACCTGGTGGTCCTGGTTTCTATTACGAGACCATGACATCTATTAGCATAGTGTTTGTACCTGCCTTGTTCACTACGTTCCCAAACCTGGGAGCTCGAGAAAAGCCAGTGACACGAGTGGATGGGTGGATAGATGTGTGGGTGGGTGGGTATGTCTAAATTCTACCATGTTCCTTTGTTGTTAAGAATGAAGATGGCCAAATTTAAGATTCCTTAAAAGCCTTGTGTCTGTTTTGATTGATGCCAACTTGAAAGCACCTCCTTCAAGCAGCAGTAGAGGATCATAGTTAAAGTTAAAAATGTAAGTCATGAGGCACCTGAGTGGCTTAGTGGGTTGGGCCTCTGCCTTCGGCTCAGGTCATGATCTTGGGGTCCTGGGATCGAGTCCTGCATCAGGCTCTCTGCTTGGTGGGGAGCCTGCTTCCTCCTCTCTCTGCCTGCCTCTCTGCCCTCTTGTGCTCTCTCTCTGTTGAATGAATAAATGAATAAAATCTTTTTAAAAAAATTGTAAGTCACACCGCCTATGATAGCCCCACCAAAGCCATGAGCCCTTGCATGTGTCTCCTAACCACCTTGAAACTCAGTTTTCACCTGTGTGAGGTATCATGATAATTGTACCTATTTCATTTGTCTGTAATGAGAACAAAACGAGGTAACAGATAATTCATGTACATTGCTTAGGACAATGTATGGCAAATAAAAGTACATGATAAATTACACATTCCCCTCCACCTCATCCCTCTCTCCTCCTGCCATCAGACATCACTTCTCACCATGCTGTGCTGCCCTGCCCTCCTGGCTACACCACCCATCGGTAGGCCCCCACGGCCACTCACCTGTTCCCTTATTCCTGTGGGCTCTCATAAATCATCAGTGATGTGGAAGACAAGTACACACAGCACACGCTGGGCTGACTGTGCTAAAGCCTTCATAATACAACTCCAAGGAAGAGCATCTAGTACTTAATTTTTAAAATGTAATATATATTTAATGCAATATTAATATTTAACTCACTTAATGCAATATTTAATTTGGCATCTAATGCAAATAAAAATAGTAAACAGATTTATTAATGATTTACACAAGTGCTTGCCTATTCTGTTTTTAAAGCATTTTTCTGCCTAGAAGACAATCTTCTATTCCCCAGAAAGCAAATATGGGAGGGTTTTAGAGCTGGTTCTTGTAAGTGGGTCAGAGTTGTCATCCTGTGAGTGGGCTTTAAGAAGAAGCAGCAGCGATGGGTTTCAGTTAGTCATATAATTAATAAGGGCATATTATGTGCTGGACACTGGGCTAAGATCTGAAGGGAAGAGAGAAGGAGCCCTATTATCACAGAACTCACAATCCAGTAAGAAGATAAAATTCTGTGACAACTTAAATAAGTGCTAGGAAGGGAACCCTACAGTACTCACACCAACCACTAGCAGGGAACCTAATCCAGACTTGGGGTGAGGTTGGAATGTGATCAGGGAAGACTTCTCAGAGGAAGCAATACCTGAACTGAGATAACTTGGGGAAGGAGACAATGTTGCAGGCAGAGGGAAGAGTTGACACAAGGCTTCAAGGGACTGAATGTGTGCTTCCCAAATTCATACATGGAAGCCCTAATCCCCAAAAGTGATGGTCTGAAGAGGGGGGACCTTTGGCAGATGGTTAGGTGATGAAAGCAGAGGCCTTGCGAATGGGTTTAGTGCCCTTACAGTACACGATGAGAGAGATGATGTATCTCTTCACCATGTGAAGGCACAGCAAGAAAGTCAGCATCTTGAAGAGAGCTCTCACCATGCACCAGGTCAGCTGTGCCTTGATCTTGGGCTTCCAGCCTTCAGAACTGTGAGAAGTAAATGTCTGTTGTTTAAGTTGCACAGCCTATGATGCTCTGTTAAAGCAGTTCAAGCTAAGATGAAATCCTGGAGACAGGGTTATGCCAGAGACCAGAGAAGGTCATAAGTGCTGGAAAACAGAAAGGAAGTAGGAGTATGCAGGCTTTGTGGGCCCCAAGAAGGGGTTTGGATCTTATTCCAAACAAAGAGATTTAGCCACTGGAATGACATGACCAGGGCTGCAGGAATACTCCAGCTGGAAGACAGTTCCACAGCTAGCGTCTACTAAACTAACAACAGAAGAGAGATGCCAAAGGCAGCAGGAATGAAAATGGGCAGATTCAAGAAAAATTTAGGACACTGAATGGACAGGTTTTGGTGACCGTGGTTTTGGTGTGGCAAATGACAAAGAGGAACAAAGCAAAGATGATATGTAGGTTTTTAACAATTGGGTAGGTGTAGTAAATAAATGACAGTAGTCACCAATGTCATTGCTATCATGACTATCATCGTTACTGATGTCTTGGTGCCACCCTCAGGGACTACACAGAATAAATCTATTTCAAATTCCACAGTACAACCTTTCAACTGTCTCCAAAAATAAGTGCAACCCAGGAAAGGTGCCAAGTGTGACCATAAAATGGGTCTCTTCCTACATGAGCCAAATGATCCAACAAAATGTTGAAATAACCTAAATGCCACCAAAAGGGGTCTAAGTGAAGTATAGCACAGATATACAACTGAATATTAAATAACCTTCAGAAATAATGCTCAAATGTTGTATTTAATGACATGGAGAAAAGGGTTTAATGCATTGTAAAATTTTTAAAATTTTGGTGTACGTAGATTAATCTCATTTGAACTAGGAATACTACTTTAATTAATATTATTAGTATTTAATTATTATTAACTCACTTTAATTAGGAATACTATTTTAACACATAAAGAATAAAATATGCCACATTCACATTAGCTTTAATTTTTTTACTTATTCTTTTATGTTTTCCCCTATTTTCTGATATTTTTCATGATATGCATGTATTACCATGGTATTCATAACATAAAAGCAAACAAAAACTCAGTTTTGATTTATTCAAAACAATACCTAATAACAATATTGGAAGCCTTGGATCAATGCTGTGAATTGTCCTCCCTAACCTGAGGGGCATAGTCAAGGGCTAATTATATCCCAAGACCAACAGCCTTTATTTCAAGAACTTACTTCTCAAGACCAGAGCTCTCTGGCCAAGCAACTTCCACCCAGTCTTTCTCTTCTAGATCATGGCCATACTGCCATCTTTCCATCATCCCATCACGAGAATCTCTGAAGACAATACAAGTGAATACCAAAGGCCTGCCTCTGAAAGTTGTTGAAAATTGGGTATGTGGAGAATAAAGGGGGAAATAATGAGTCTTCCTCTGTGGGAGAAGAGGATCCAGTTGAACCAAACATTACAGAAATCTAAGGGAGAGAAGAGAAATATTGAAAACTTACCTAGTCATCTTGGGTAAGGATGAAACAGAGTCCTAAAGTGTTTCCAAGGCCTGCTTCTTATGGAGGTTTTAAAGACCTGATCCTAAATTATCTGACACTCCTCCCACCAAGAGGGAATCTGGGTGGGCTCATGACTTTCTTTAACTAACACTGTATGGTTCAAGGGATGCTATGTGACTTCTGAAGTCAGATTCTAGAAGGCTATAGAGCCTCCACCTGGGTGTCTTGGTTAGTTCGCTCTCTGTGCACTCACTCTTGTCATAGTTCCTTTCAAAATCCAGCCACCAGGTGGTGAGAACCCCAAGCCACAAAGGTAAATCCCATGGAGGCACTTGGTTCTCAAATCCTACCCAAACCCAGCCCTTGGGCCAACCCAACCCAGACACCCAACATGCGAGTGAAGAAGTCTTCAGTTAGTGTTGCCAGCCTCAAGCTGAATCAGTCATTCCAGCCATCTGAGTCTTCCTATCTGAGGCACCACACAATATGGGGCAGAGACAAGCTACTCCCTGCCCAAATTCCCAACACACAGAATCTACAAACACAGTAAAGTTATCATTTTCTTGTGCTGTTAAATTTGGGATGATCTGTTATATAGCAAGAAAATGTAACAAAAGCTGGTTCCTTAAAGTGTGATGCTATTGAATCAAAACTGAAACATGTGCCATTCATTTGGGACTTTGTCACAGGCCTCAAGGAAACAGTTGGTGAGGGTAAGAAGGAAAACAATATTGGAAGCTGGAGAAAAAGAGGTTCCTGGATATGTCATGGAAAAATCTTTGACAACACTTCAGTAATGTAGAAAGTAGGAAATGTACTGGATAAACTCTGTTGCATCTAAGACTTCCAGACACAGTATTGAAGGTGCTACCTGGCTTCTTCTAGTCACCTAGAATAAATTGGGCAAGAAAAGATCTCAACTAAAAAAATCAATGATATACACTTGGGTAAATTTCAGAGTAAATACAAAAGGGCGCAGGACAATCTTTCTAGCCAGCCAAGGCTACTCAAAGTACTCAATTCCAAGTTGTTATCAAAATACTATGCCGGGTTCAGAGTAAAGATGAAGCCAGTAGTGTGACTGAAAATCCATTTGTAAAATATAGGATTCCTAGACCACTACAGTCAAATGAAATCCCTTTGAGGGTCCTAAGAAGGCAACTTGAGGACAATAGGTTTCCCAAAGATATTAGGAATACTATCCCATGGAAGCCTCGTGAAGAGCCAAATATAAAAGGACTTACCTCCTAGAGATTTATGGGTGTGGCTTGGGTCTAAAGAAATAATGAAACTATATATAAGAAATTCATAAAGTTCTTAAAGTTATTACACCAGCTGGGAGTAAAAGGAACTAAGACAGTGCTAATTAAAAGGGTCCGTTTGATCCCCAAACTTCTATGAACAGTAAAGAAGTAGAGAAATCTACTCTGCTGATATAGGCTGTTTCTTAATGGGTGGAAGGTAGGTGACTCAAAAGTCGGAATCAAGGTCTCGGAGTTGGAGCTAAAAGCCACAAAATTCATTCCCAGGGATCTGTTTTGGACCCCGATCAAGAAATGGACATCATATGCCAAGCTGGATTTTGGAACTACTCTGGGCCACTGACTGCTATGGTTTTTTTTTTTTTTCTTTTTTCTTTTTTTGAGACAGAGAATGTGTGTGGGGTGGGGAGGAGATACTCACCAGGCTCCATATCTAACACAGAGCCCAAGGCAGGGGTCGATCTCACAACCCTGAGATCATGACCTGAGCCAAAATCAGGAGTCAGATGCTCAACTGAGCCACCCAGGCAATCCCCGTTTTCCCTTTTTTGAATGGGAATTTCTAGGACAATTATCCTGTGTCTGTCTCATCACTGCAAGTTAAGTGCTGTGGGGGACAGATAACTTGCCCCATTAGTTCACAAATCTTCAGATCTAGAGAACCTGTATCCAAAGGACCAAACCTAAGGATCCTCCTCCACATGTGGACCTTAAATAAGGTTTATGAGATCCTTGGTCTCAAGCTGAGCCTGATGGTGTAATGAGAGATACTTTTGGGGAGGGGTCTAATGGAATGGAAATGGAAGAGTCTAATGTGTTCTGCAGGTGGGGGAAATGCAAATAATTTATAGCTAGATAGCACACTGCAGTGATTTTAGAAATACTGCCCCAAATCCTTTAACACTCTTCCTACTGGGATATGGAAGCCATCTCTCCTGGATTTCCAGCCTACTGACCCACCATGCAGACTTTAGACTTGCCAACCTCCATAGCTGGGTGAGCCAATTCCTTCAAATAAATGTCTTTATATATACATACACATCCTATTGCTTGTGGATAGTTCAAGTCCCCAAAGGCCTTCTACTACAGAATTCTCTCTTGCTCGGGCATATCATTCATTCTATTCATGTCTTCAACTGACTGTTCTCCATAATGTGGAGCTGAAAACATCCAATCTACTTTCCTTAAAATACACTGATTCAAAAAAAAAAAAATTCACCAATTCAAAAGTGAATCTCATCCAAAAATACCCTCACAAGAACACTCAGAATAATGTGTGACCACATATCCAAGATCCATGGATTAGTTTATTAACTAACTTTATTGTCAGACTGCCACCTAGACTGTAAACTTGAGGAGATCAAAGACCATGAAGACCATGACCGTTTGGTTTATCATTTTAAGCTCAGCACTTATCCTAGTGCCTGTGACATAGTAGGAGCTTGATAACTATTGGATGGATGCACGGCTAGACAAATCAGATGAGAGGATAGAGTTGCTAGAAAGTTACAAGAGACAAAGCAGGAGGTAAACAGAATCCAAACTGCAGAAGATCTTACTTGAAATATACATAAGCAGTGAATCATCCCAAGGACCCTGGAGAGATGCTGAAGCATTCCAAGAAAAAAGTACAAGTGTACAGTTTATGTTTCAGAGAAATCACCCTAACAGTGGTTGGAGGACAGACAGGATGCAGGAGACAATACAGACAGAGGAACAATTAGACTATCACTGTCAGTCCTGATCAAAGGCCATGGGGATTGAGAAGATAAAACAGTCCCAAGAGATGGTTGAGAAGCACAATCTGTAGCACTTGGTGACCAACTTAGATGTGGAAGGCAGAAAAATGGAGGAAGTTAGGGTGACCATGGAACTAACACTTGGGAGACTAAGCCAATGGTAGTGATCTTAACCTGGAGAAGAACCCACAAGGGATGATAGGTCAGGGGGTGTGATAGATGGTGAGTTTGATCTTGGACCTTCCAAGAGAGTTGCCAACCAGACAGCTGGAGCCTGGAGATAGGAAAGATGGTAACAGCACATACAGGGGTGGTTAGGAGTTGTGGGTACCATGGAGGCTCTCCAGAAAGGATGCAAAGTGAAATTTTAAAGCATAAGAGATAAAAACTAGGGCGGTCTGATGCAGAAAGAAAGCACAATAGAGGAGCTGAAACGGATCCCATACGGAGTTGTGGCACTATCAGTTGTGAAGACTGATAGTGATAGTCTAACTGTTCCTCTGTCTGTAATGTCTCCTGCATCCTGTCCGTCCTCCAACCACTGTTAGGGTGATTTCATCCGACGCATGTCTTTGAAACATCATGATACTGTGCTTGCACCTCTACCATGGAATTGATTTCCTCCTTAAATAAAAGCCAGTTCTATTTGAATCTAATCTCTCTAGAGTTCTTTCCCATCCTTGAATCCTGTAAAGTCCTGCACATAGTAGGTTCCTAATAGCCTATGTAGATCTGAACCATCCCAGGATGGAGGCAAATGCACTAATTAGTTTTAATCCAGACTAATTGCTTTTTTAAACTCTCATATAAATCTGACTTTTAATGGGTTCTGAGAATCGATGTTTTATTATTTTTTGCCGCAGTGGAGTTTATCCCTGTTGATGGGCCATTACAAATCATCACTCTCTGAGAGGTCCCATTTCTATCTCTCATTTCCTGATCTTTCAGCAGGGTATCTTTGTTCTTGAGACTGAAGGAAAAAAATTAAATGTGTCTTGGAAATTAACAACCAGAACCAACCAGACCAAAGGAAGAAGCACTCTGGTTCTCTCAAGGAGCCTACTCCAGGCAGAATCCATATTGCTCAAAAGGGATAAATGGAAGGCTTTATTTGGGGCATCAAACTGGTATTTTCAATTTTTATCTGTCAAGCATTGAGTATCCATTATGTATCAGGCACTGACCAAGCAGTTTATCTGTGAACTCGCTTCATCATCACTGCAATGGTAAGCTAAAAGGCATGAGACTATAAACAGCCCCATTTTCCAGAAAGGGGCACTGAGGCTTGGAAGGTTAAGGAGGTTGTCCAGCTCATGGAGTTATATATGCTACACAGACCTTCCTGGAAACCTGTACACACATCCTCAAAACAGGCTGCCATGAATATCTGCTATGTATGTCCAGCTGTGGTCACTGGGTCCCTGAAGGAGCCTGCCTAGAAGTCAGAGGGATCCCAGAGCATCCTCTGCCTAAAGCCCCAGATATCACCACGGAGTAATTATAGTGGCAAAGTTTCTTCCTGACTCTGACCTCAAACAAAAGTTCCTTCTCTTTTTCTTGACACGGAGATTCTTCTGTAGAAGAATCAACAAAATGGTACACCCTCCAAGAAGAAAGAGATGGGATCAGACTCAGTGCAGCATCAATGCCTTTTGATGCCAAAGCATGTGTATGCACATGTACAGGCACAGACACAAACATATTCCCCTGGTTTTACCACAGTGGGATTTGAACATCAAGGAACCATGGAACAGGGGCTCCAAACCAACTCAGATTCTCTTTGATTTCTGTGTATCAAGAAGAAATCAATGAATAGTACGCCTGCAAGGTAACCCATGACCCATGTCACTGAAGCCTTTGCAGATCTGTCGGTGCTACTGGTGCAACCAGGATCCAGGGCACAGGTTTGGCCCTCATGATCCCACTTCCATTTTTTCCATGGGTGAGAGTATTAGGAAGAAGAAAGCATAGACATTGTAAAGGATACAGGCTGGAAATCCAACAGGGGTGAGTTTGCACCTTGTCTGTGAGACCTTGGGCATACTATCCCTCCTACTCACTTCACCTTTCTCATGTGCACAACAGTAGTAATCACAGTTCCTGTCTCCTCAGAAATGCGGAACTAGTATGTTGAGGGCACTTATTAAGCCCACGACCCAGCACAAAGTGAGAGCTCAGCAAATGTCAGCTGCTGTTGTCATTTTCTTTACACAGCTGGTGGCAGCTCTGCAAAGCTACTGCGAGGGGAGATACACAAAGCCTAGGGTTAGCATGTGAACTTCCGTATTTCCAGTTCAGTATTAAAACTGTGTGAAGAGCATGGGTAAGTTATTTAAACCTCTCTGGGCCTCATGGAGGTCAGGGTGTAGTGGAAGAGAAAGGTACCTAAGTAATGACACAAATATATGTATAAACAGAAATGGAGATGTGTGGGGCACTTCAGTTGCTCAGTCATTAAGCTGCTTAGGTCTGATCCCAGGGTCCTGGAATCAAGGCCCATATCTGGCTCCCTGCTCAGTGGGAAGCCACTTTGTCCTCTCCCACTCCCCTTGCTTGTGTTCCCTCTCTCGCTGTATCCCTGTGAAATAAATAAAATCCTTAAAAAAAATAGTAATAAAAAGAGGAAATGAGATTTGTGCTAAAGAAAAGCAGCATGATTCTGAGAGAGCAAAGTAACAAAGCAAAATGCCATGAAATGCAGATAAGAAGGGTGGCAGAGGAAGAAGAAACTTCTCTGAGGAACTGAAGATGAGTAGCAGTTCATTATGTAGTAGTATGTGTAAAGGCCCTGTGGTTATAGCAGTCAAGGGGTCTGTAGCATTGAGAGGAAGGCAGAAGGCAGAGCCTGCTGACTTTAGGAATAAAGGTCTCAAGGGAAGAATTCTAGCTGTCCTGCTCCCTTGAGTTATCCTAAATGCCCAGAACAATGTCACATAGGTGGTACTAAAAAAATATTTACTTTCAAAATGTGAGCTCATATAATTTATTATCAACTCAATTACTTAGGGGTGGATGCACCGTTTACAGAGCCTTGGTGCCTATAGGCATTCCCAGAGGGAGAGTCAAGGGTCCTAGGGTTTCAATACTCAAGAAAGGTTGTTGCCCTCAGGCACCTATGTGGTTCATTTCCACATGGTCTTAACCCCAGCCTCCTGCCTAAGCCAGAGAGACACAAAAAACACAGGTGTGCCATGGCAGGACTTAAAAAGTGAGAGGATTTCTTTGTGTGGTGGTTTTCAGGAAAATTCTATGCTTAACAGCCCACATAGGAGAGAGGGTTTTTTTCCCAGCTGTTCATTATATTTCAATGAACAGTTCAATTTGTGGTAAAATGGCCCCGACATACCTAATATAGTTCTTTGCCATCTGAAAGCACATGGCATTTCTGTTCTCTCTATGACCCAGTTAGGAAAGTGGGGTTCTGGAATAGTTTAAAGTAGAAGGCTATGAGACCCTAAATGGAAAGCCAAGGAAGATAGAAAAATGATGTCTGGGTCTAATTTTATCATCAGAGTTGAAAAAATGCAGGCTTCCTTCAGAGAGTCTCAGGAAAACAGGCTGCCCCCCTCAACCGCAACTCAAATACTCCTAACTTAGGAACATGATATGAAGAGCATATCTAGCCCAGTGTCCAGGAACTGACCTCCAACACATATTCACTTCTCCTGGTTGCCATGTTGTACCCCCACACATGACACCACCACCAGCCCCCACCGATTGGATCAAGGCTGATACTGGACTCAGAGGGTCCTTTGGCTGATTGGTGGCCAATCAGACTGACTCTGCACAGAATGAGTGGCAAGAGGCCAGAGTGGTACGCCCATGAACTGTAAAGTCATACAGCTAAGGGTACAACAGCCACTTTGGAAGAGCACCCCCACTCCATGCCAGACACAGGAAAGACTGAGCAGTGAGCAAAGCCAGATGGCCACCAGCTACAGAGAAAAGGGGAGGATAACACTGATGTACTGAAAGAACCTGACAAAAGCCCACAAAATCCAGGGAGAAAAGGGCAAAGAGAGGGTAAGTAACGGGCCTAAGGTCACACACAGCATTTAAGTGCCCAAGTCAGCATTTGAACCCAGGCCTAACTCTAAGCTCTGAGTTCTTGAAACTGCACACACTACTGTCTGCAGGTGGCAGGATTAAACTTCTTCGGGGTAAGATTGTTCAGAGAAGGAGGAGGGATTTTCAGGGTGAGAGGAGAAGCTCCTGAAAACAGAGCAGACATGAGGCTTGTGCTGCATCATCATCTTTGTTGCTGACGGCTTGTTTTGTTTGGGGGTTAACCTTTATGGAGAGCTTACATGTGCCTAGAAATTTGCTGAAGTTTCTTACTTCCCTGCTGTGGTAAAACCAGAGGAGTTATTAATCCATGTTTCAGATGATAAAACTACTTGCTGGTGGGGCCAGACTGTGAGCCCAAGTCTATGTGTCGCCAAAGACCACATGGCTGTCGGATGAATCAGTTCTCCACCACGTCACGCCCAGCAGTGGTCTCGGGAAGGATCTTGGCTGAGAGGTTGGAGAGCAGGGACCCAAAGCTCACCCAGAGGCCCACTTTGGGGGGACAACCAGCTTCACCCGATAGACTAAAGAGGCAAAACCTTCCATAAATCAAGAATGAGGAGGAAAATATAGGGAAATAAGGTTTCTACTGATCACTTCTGAGCCTAAGCATTTCCTGTCTTTGTCCTACCACCTTCCATCCATATGGATGCAAACTTTTCAGGTTTTCTGAGTGTTTCAAGGCCACTAAACCCTCCCTGATTTTTTGCCAACAGAAACCAGCAATCAGACTGTTGTCCCTTTACCTGCCAAATGTCTCCACTCAGTTGTCAGTTACTCAAGTTCTGTTGTCCCCTTGATGCAATTCATCAGCTGGAATTGTTACTTCCATGGCAAAATCTGTCTTCCTTCATTCCCCATTAATGTCTTATAAGGGTGTAGTACAACCCTGGTATCTCCAAGTGGGTCTTGTCCAGAGTAAGAATTCACTTTCAAAACCCTTTATATCCATCAGCAAAAATCAATGTGACTGTTAAAGGGTCTTTTACTTGTTAGGGCAATAAAGATTCTTCAAGCTAAATGTTCGTTTTACTCCTCACATTTTTATTCAAAGCATATCTGCTTTATCCGAGGAAGCAAGGAAGAAAGAAAAGAAGGGAGGAAGGAAGGGGGGGAAGAAGGAAGGAAAGAAGGAAGGAAGAAAAAATGAAAAAGAAAAAAACTGACCTAGACGAAAGAGATTTTATTTGGCAGATGACAGAACTTCCCTTGTTTAAAAGCAATTTAGCATATAGTACTGGTTAGAGTGTTCCTCATTAAATAGTCCAGAAAAATGTAATGGAAATGGTCAAAACTAGCAGGGTTAAATGAAGATGTGTCACCTTGTGAGTGTGAACAGGATGCTGAGTTCAAGACAGCCCCACCACAGTGGCTGGGAGGATTCTGCCGAAATTACATGATGGGTTCAGGGCAGAACAAGGATATTATTTCTCCGCTTCTGACTTCCTCCATGTCAGGGAATCCAGAATTCAAGGAAATGGAGAGTCACTGCTGTGGTAAGGATGTGAAATACTTTAATTAATTTCTTGTTTTGAATTCTTTCACTGATCCAACAAATATTGATGGCCTACCAGTTATTAGACTCTATGATGGTCCTAGGAACAGCAATAAATAAGAGACAAGATTCCCATTGTAAGGAGCTTACAGTCAGTAGAGATACAGCCACCAAAGGGAAGGTGTGTGAGCATGTATAACATGGAGCCAGGGGAGGAGAAGCCAGACAGATGGGGCCCTTCCCTCCATAAAATACCATATCTTATTGGTTCTCCTAAAAAGCTCTCAAACACGTCCCCTTTGTGATACCTCCCTTGCTGTCAATCTAGTCTGAATCCCAGTCATTCCCTCTGTAATGTTATAACAGCTTCCTGGAGAGTTTCCTGGAATCCACCCTAGTTCTCTCCCACCTGACCGTGTAGCTACCAGAGTAATCCAAAGGGGTCTTTGAAGTCTAAGTCCAACCACCCACTCCTGTGGATAAAGTCCACCAGAAGAACAAGAGGAAGAGGGAGAGGAGATCGAGGACAGGGTGTTGATTTCCCCAGAGCTAACTAGCCCTGTGTTGCAGCAACCTTCCTTGCCTATGATCTTAAGCAAGCATCTTCAACTTTACTTTTTCTCAGCTACAAATGAGGGCTAATCACACAGCACAGGAAGAACTCAACAAGAGTGCCAACACTGAGCTCTTTTTGACCTACAAGAATGGCAATTCCATATGGTTCAACCTAGTACCTCCACCATGGGGCAGTTGTGAGAGGATAAAGGTTAGCACAGCACCTGGCACACAGGAAAGCTCTATGAACAGTGGCATCTTCCCACCTCCTGATTCCTCCCACTGTTTAGTCCTTCTTGCTTGGCAAAAACTCCCTCTGGCCATTTTGTGCAGCCAGGCTGCTAGCTCCATTGGCATTTGGCCATGAAACCCTGAAACATCTGGGTTGGGGGGTGGGAGCCAGGTACCCTCCTTTGCCCTTGTTACAGCCCATCAGTGGAGCGATCTTTATTTCTGGCCAGTTCCACATAACTGCTGTCTGCCTAGCACAGAGGAAAATTGTTTCTGCCACATCCTCCAATAAGAATGATTTTCTTCATGCTCCGTTTGTCTACAACTGTCTTTCCGATCATTCTTGCTGTTAGCACATGGTCTACACACTTGAAATTCAGCCAGAGGAACTGGGTGAAATTTATGATCCGCTGACGACTGAGGCTCTGAGCTATCAGATTTGAATATAAATGTTGGAATGAGGTCATCAGAAGCAACAGGTAGCGAGACAGCCAGTCTGCAGATTTGCCATGCCAGAAATCCATACTTAAATCTGCTACCAATTAAAAACATTGATCAGACAACCAATGTTAATTAATATAATACAGAAATTTTTCCAGCCTTTTATTTTGAGATTATAATTTTTGATGGAGTTTCAAATGATTCAGTATTACTATTAACGTCAGCATTTTGCCAATAATGCTCTACTCAAACAGAACAATTCATTAGTGCTAAAACCGATTTACTGGAATGAGCTGAAAACTCATCTCGGTTTTCTCTATCAATGTATTACAAGATGAAATATTTCATGGGTCTCTGGTTGACATGCTTGACACTTCCTCTCATACTGCTTTGATCCCTCAAGGTGGAAATCCTCGATTTGGCAAATGAGATACCAAAAAGTAAAATAAAAAAAACTCCAGGTCCATAAAAACAGTTTACTCTCCTTCAAAAATAGAGACCAACACCCTCTGTATTTTCTGATGGCCTTGTCTCTTATGAGATAATCCTCAAGATAGAAGAAATCAAAGCAAAAATGCTTGAGATAGTGCCTGACCAAGAGTTAGCATGAAATACATGTTAGCCATCACCAGCAGGAGGTACGAAGACTAGAGCAGTGGAGATCCCAGACGGCAAGCCACATGATGAAGTCCTGCCCATTCCTCTTAGATCTTGGTTTGAAGGACCTTGGGCTTAGAGCTAAGCTTTAAGAATTAGTTTGTACCCCCCCACCCACCCCAAATCTATAGTGGACATTATATTAGTCTCCGACGGCTGCCCTAACAAGTTATCACAGACTTCGTGGCTTACAACAATAGAAATACACACCAGAAACCCTTTGGCACAGTTGTGGAGGCCAGAGGTTCAAAATCAAGGCCTGCAGTCTCCATGGGAGGATCCGCCCCTGCCTCTTCCAGTGTCTGGTGGTTTGTGGCTACATCACTCCAATCTCTGTGTGTCATTTCTTCTTATAATGACACCAGTCGTCGGATTCAGGGCCCACTCTAAGTCTGGGTGGACTTCACCTCAAAAATCCTTAACTAATTTTATCTGCAAAGACCCTATTCCCAAATAAGGTCACATTACAGGATTCCAGATGGACATGAATTGGAGGGAGAGGAGGCACAATTTAACCCTCTGCAGGGGGTAATGATAGAGGTACCTGCTTTGTAAGATGGTTATGGGGGTTAAATGAGAAAACTGCACATAAGGTCCTAGGCGAGAAGCTGGCACAGAGTGCAACTTGGTAAAAAGGAGTTAGAAATAAGCACAAGTACTCTAATTTCTAATTCCCCAAACCACTTAGTTTTAAAGAGCTTCACGTTCTCCTGGAAACATAGCTGCCCTCTTTTCCCTTGCTTACCTGGTTTTTCTCTTCCCAGGACCATGCCGACTTTGGGTTATTATCATAGCTATACTTGACTGACTCATCTTATCTGAACACATGCAATTCTCCCAAGAGCCACCAGAGGGGGCTTTGCTATATGAACAGAAGATCCTGCACTCAAGCCGGCTTCTCTGAGGAGCACCCATCATATCCCGCCAGCCCTCCACCCCCACTGCCTTTGGCTTCCCAGAGCCTCTTGGCCTCATGGTCTTGCCCTTTTAGCTCCATCTCCACCCTCCAGTCATGCTAAATACCTTGCAGTTCCTTTAACATGTAGCGTCCCTTTGTAGTTATTCTGACTAGATAGAACACCCCTTCACACTCTCTTTCTAAATGTGTCCCCACTAAGTCACGGTCTACTTGCCAGTCTGAAGTAAGGCATTGCCTCCCCCAGGAAGCCTTCCTGGTTTGAGCTTCCAGGTCTGAGTTAAGTATCTTACTCTGCATTCACTTGCTACCCCTATCAAAGCTCTTCTTCCTCCCTCTCCCCTTCCCTACTTGATTACATGTCTATCTCCTTGGCCATAGGGAGAATTTCTTAAGGTCAAGGATGGTATCTTACTCACCAGTGTACTCCCAACACCAAAACTAGGGCCAGGCCCATTGCAGAAAACCCAAAAAACAAAGCCATCAATGAATAAATCCTCACAGGTCTATCTAAAAAAAATCTAATAAATAGGAGCATTTAAATTTAAATGCATGTCATTTAATTAAAGACCTCCCCCACCTGATTTTTTTTGGCATGGCCAGAAGAATCCAAACATTACCTTAAGACCAAAACAACGGCCCAAGCTAAGGTACCATGATCCCGAAGTCAGACCTTATTATTTATTTTTTTTTTTTAAGATTTTATTTACTGGGGGGAGAGAACCCAAGAGGGAGGGGCACAGGGAGAGGGAAAAGCAAGGGATCCCAATGTGGGGTTTGATCCTAGGACCCTGAGATCATGACCTAAGCCAAAGGTTGATGCTTAACAAACTGAGCCACTCAGGCACCCACAGACCTTAATTTTCATGTTCAGTTTGTTCTTAAAAATCTACGTCCATGTATGCATACACCTATGAAGAGCAAAGCCTGCTTCTAGGAGTATGAAAAAGTCTGTCAGGAAAATGTAGTTCTAACCAGCTGTGTGACCTCTGAATAATCGTTTAACCTCTTTAGACCTCAGCCTCAACTATTTAATAGTGGGTTAGTCTAGAAGACTGACTCATGAGAATCTCATGCTGTTTCTCTGAAATTCAAATGCCTGTCCTTGAATTCTTCCCTGCCCCCCACAAACACCCAACTAAATTTTATAAAACATATCAGCTTCCTTGAAAGGAGATCCATTTGTCCTGTGATTCCTGGCCAGGTAGAGCACGGCCTCCAGCCAGTCCTGCTGCTAAATCACAATCTCCAGAATTTCACAGGAATAAAATATTGACTGTTTACACAGAGCCATGGAGAGTTCCAATCTGGCCTCAGCCAAAATGCTTCTAGAAAAAATGAACATTGTACATTCTCCAAACTCTTGCAACTAAGAAAAACCCTGGAGACCCAAGTTCTTTTAGGAGGCTAATATAACTCCGTCAAAAATTTTTCAACTAAAAAAGATAATCTTGAGCTCTGTAGCTTTATCTGTTCTCCAGCATCACAATGTTGGCAAGAATTCTTTCTAAAGCACTGGTCCAGGTTGAGAGGCGAGTATTCTCTGAGGAACTCAGATGGGAGTATATGTTGGGAAGGGGATTTTGTGCCTTAAACAATGAAGGACCAAAGACCCCAGAATTATGACTGCTGCGGGAGCCCCAAATACTACGACAGTGTGAATAGTTACCACATTTCCATGGTGCTGCACAGTTTTCAAGTGGTCTTATTGTACGTTATCCCACTGATATAGTCAAACTTATATCTAACATGACATTCATTCTCGGAGAATAAATCATTCTGAGTTTTTTATCATCTACCCATATTATTCAACCAATTTAAATACTATCAAATGGCGGTAATGGCCAAACTAATATCTTTAGCTCTGGCATTTATCCTGAGCTGCATAATAGTATTTCCAGCTGCCAGCTTGACATCTCCACTTGAATACTTACTCAGATCAGACAAATCTAAACCAAACTCCTGAATTCAATCTCATCCCCTTCTCATTCCATCAAATGGCACCACTATCTACGCAGTCACTCAAGGAAAAACCTCAGAAACATCCTTTTCTCCACTTTCTTATCCCCCATGTCCAATCCATCAGCAAGTCTCACTGGGTCTACCTCCAGGATACGTAACCTGGTCTGTCCATTCTCTCCATCCACCCAACCCCAACCCCTCTCATCACCCATCAGAACTCACAGGAGGCTCCTAACTGAGTACTTCTCCCTTTGCTCCCCCATCATTCATTTTCTACCCAGCTACCAAAACACTTCTTGGGAAATTATAAGCCATACCGTGTCATTTTCCTGCTTACAGGTGATTCCCCATTACATGTAAAAATTAATTCCAACTTCTTCACTATAGCTCCTACAGGACCCTGAGTGCCTTTCCAAGGTCCTGTCAGCTCATCTTCTTCCTGATGCATGGACCCAGCTGCACTGGCCAAGCCCTAGCCCACCTTGCTCACTGCCCTCCAGCCCTCCCCAGGGATAGCCCCTTCACAACCTGCCAGCTAACTCAGTGTTATTTCCTCAAAAAGCCTCCCCTGTTCACCTATCCAAAGCAGGATTACTTTGTGTTTCCATGTCTCTCTACCATATCATTCTATTTCCTTCACAATATTTAATATAAATGGAAGTTAATCTATTCATTTATTACTTCCTTACTATCGTCCCACCCACTTTCCTACAACAAGAGTACTAACTCCAAAATAAGGGAGGCCTCGATGCTCTTACTGTTCTGATCATTCCCCATGGGCCCATGGGTGATGAGGGACCCCGTACTCTACAGTACGAAATGGGTAAACACGTGGACTCCATCAGCAGACCAGTGAGCTGGGCAGCACTTATCAGCCACATACACTCACAGCTGCAGAAAACAGGACACTGCTTGGCACTCAGGGCTGCAGTCGGGAGCAGAGTGAACCAGCAGGGGCTGTGGGCTATAGGATTTATAATAAGAGTGGGTGGCACACCCCCTGCTTCCTGCGGGAGTTTCTGATTGGCTTCTTTGAACAATTTCACAGGCTGGTGGGAAATCGAAGCCTGTTCAGTTGAGAACTAGGTGGAATGTGTCTAGTCTGGCTGGTGGGGCAACGAGCTGGGCAGCGGACAGCTCCTGCTGGGTGGGGGCACATGTGAGGAGAGCAGGAAGGATTCATGGGCAGGCCTTAGGGGCCCTGTCATACCCAAAGATGTCTAGGCAGCACATGAAATTTATAGGCCTTACAATACATTTGTCCTCTGGCTTGTGTCCAGTGCCTGGAACACAGCAGGTCCTCAATAAATACTTGATGAATGAATCAATGTGGGTGATGGACCCTCCCCCTTTCCCACCTTTGGCTTGACCATTGAGACACTCCCACAACTCACAAAGCAACTTGGGTGACTGCACAGGTGGTGAGTATGACTCAGTTTCTTCAATGTTGCTTCTCCTTCTGTTTCGTCACCAAACCAGCTCTGTTTCTTTAGGACGCCCTATGGGTTGGGAGTATAATATTCACCAAGAAAAAGATCAAGGCCATGTTTTAAATTACAAATGTACAAATGTTATGGAGCATGAGTCTTCTTTCCAAGTACTGTTTAGGTTTTTCATTTATTTTTCATCACAACGTTTTTATTCGAAGGTGTCCCTATACTTTACAACATGGAGACCTGGTCAGACCCCTTCTTTGTGACACACCCATCCACACTATAAGGAAAAAGGTACTGCAAATGTCATGTTCAATAGCCAATGAACAATGATATGTCTTAATTAGAGCTTTTAATGTATATTTCAATGATTCTTCTAATATTTATTTTAGATATGAAAGAAGGGCCTACTTCTTAAAGTTTGAAAAATACAGAGTACAAGAAAGAATAGAACAGTGCTCATAGTCCAATCATTCATACAACCATGGAGGGACTAATTTCTTCTGATATTTTTCTCCAGGCAAAATTACTTTTAACAGAGCCAGATTTAGACTATACACACACACACACACACACACTATCATGTCTTATTTTTAGTTAATACCATAGTACCACTCTTTTGGTGTTTTATCATACTCTTTGAAAATCTTTAATGACTATTTAAGATCGCACCAATTGAATATATTTTAAGCATCTCACTTATTCAACTATGGTTGAATATTTAAGTTGTAACTTAGGTTGTTTGCAATATTATGATAGCACTGAGCACATTTTTATTCTTAAAACTTATGATACTTAGGCTGATTTTCTTATAAGAAGTTTTAAGCATCTCCGGACTAATGTTAAAGGTATCATTGAGATTTTTGATCTATACTATTTTATCCTAAAGAGATGTGGCAAATTACTTTTAGGACCCCCCCAAAAAAAACAAAAACAAAAACAAAACACCCTGGTTTGCTTTTAAGCAAAGTGACATCTACTTTTGGTGTAATCTATTCTGTTACTAAGAATGTCCTAACAAAATTCAAGGGAGCCTTCCAGCATCTTACCTTTCATTTCTTTCCTGTAATATTCCCACCCCTGAATTTCCCTGTCTCACCAGATAATTCTAAGGTAATGCATTTTCTTGTTTTAATTTGTAAGAGTTCACAATTTAATCATGTGATGTAGCCAATAGTTGAGTCTACAGCCCCAGATATCAGGAATAACCAATCAGAATGTATTTCCCTTGTAGCCTCCATACAGGTCACAGTAAATAACAGCCATCCGTGCCAGTAGTAGAGCCAGGTACATATCAAGGGCAGGAAACTCAACCCCGAAGAAATGACTCTTGAGATTGACTTGCCCTGGGATGAAATTAAAAATTCAGTTCAAAGAGTTTAAGTGATCCGAAACAGTATTTTCCTCTGGTATTTCAAATAGAGCCCTGTCTTGGATGCAAAAGAGAAGAGTTCTGAGGATTCCTTTATCTGTTCAAAAGAACCACTTCATGATGTGGCCTAAAAGCGAAGAGCTTAGAGGAGAAAAACCCAGGCATTGTGTGAATGTAAATCACTCAGCTATGCAGTGATAGAAATTTCTGGCCCTGGGTCTTCTGTGACTACTGATCCTCCAAAACCAGTGCCTACACCTTGAAACCAAGGACACGAAGACCAAATGGCTTATTTGTCCTTGTCATTGATGAAGAAAAGCAGCATGGGCCAGCCTAAGTCACAAACTACACTCAATGTTCCTAGGCAAGAAGTGGAGGCTTGAGGTGCCTCTTGCCCAGGTAAAGGAGGGAGACAAGCAACAGTCTCTGAATGCCGAACTCCCTCTGGCATCACCCCTCTCCCTCCATGACTGCTTCCACTGAGGTACTGTATCTACAAATGAGCTTTTCAGTTTTTTTCTCTAACTTGAGCCTTTAAAAACTTTATCAGGGGCAGTCTATAGCTTTGTGCAAAAAGTCTTCAAAGAGTTAAATTTCTAAGGATACCATCTAAGGTATGTATCCAGAGTCAAGTTCATTGCAAATCTACTCCTAGTTGAAAATATGGAAATAAAAAATGCAAAGGTGAGGGGCACCTGGGTGGCTCAGAGGATTAAAGCATCTGCCTTCAACTCGGGTCATGATCCCAAGGTCCTGGGATCGAGCCCCACATCAGTTTCTCTGCTCAGTGGGGAGCCTGCTTCCTCCTCTCTCTCTGCCTGCCTCTCTGCCTACTTGTGATCTTTGTCTGTCAAATAAATAAATAAAATCTTTTTTTAAAAAATGCAAAAGGTGACTAAGTTTTATAGATCTATCCATATACTGGAATGCTGAGGTTATCTTTACAAAGTATGTGACAGACTATTTTGTGATCTGTAAGAAGCAGGTGAGAAAGCAATTATGTAATTGCTTTGGCCATATAAAAACATGGATACTTCAGTATGGCAGCTTGAGGACACAGCCCATTGCAACAATGATAAACAAGAACACTATGATGATGCTAAGAACCAGATAGAATGAGGGTGGCTTTCCTGGATGCTACCTCTGCCCCAGCTGGTAGTGATCAAGTTTACTTGATCTAGATAGTGAAACTAGAAACTAGATAATGTTTGCTAAGAAAATTGTCCCATCCTCCTAAGGGAGACCCAGCACTTCTAGGGTGATGGTCCCATCCCTCAAGATAGCCCTACTCATATTGATATTGGGGGAAGGATTAACCAGCTTTCCTAGCAGCTCCACTCCCACACATCCTAAAATAAAGCCTACTCAATGACATGACATGAGGACACCCCCCCACACACACACAATCAGTCTTCCAATTCAGAGGTGAGATCTGATGCGGAAACAGATCCACACTCAACAGAGGAAACCCACACCTGTATCTGTGTTTATCAGTTTAGTCTTTCCTTCATAAATACACACTGATGACCAAGGATCACCAGGCATCTGAAGAACACCATGAACACAAAAGGAGCTGAACCACAATGGAAGAACTGAATGAGTGGCCACAAAGGCAACAGGTAATTCAGAGACATTTCCTTCTCCTGAGATCAACTGCATTATTTGTTTACAGTAAGTATCACTAACTGCTTTTTCATTAAAAATAAATAAATAAAATGGTTGAAAAATAATAAAATCAATCTACAAAGCTTGGATGACAAGGACACTTACAGGAGAAAATAGAAATGTTATAAAACTTGAATATGTAAAGTTAAGGGCACAAGGAGAGATGGAGGGAAGCACCGAGGCCCTATTTTTTTTTTTTTTCATCTTATTTTGTGGACAACCAGGGGATACTTTGTAAAAGAAATGGAAAATAGAGGCTTAAGATTATTTAAAGGTTTAGGGGCACCTCAGTTGATTAAGCATCTTCCTTCAGTTCAGGTCATGATCCCAGGGTCCCGATACTGAGCCCTACATTGGGCCCCAGGCTCAGTAGGGAGTGTCTCCCTCTCCCTTTGCTCCTCTCCCTCACACATGAGCTTTCTCAAATAAATAATATCTTTAAAAAAAAAAGATGGGGTGCCTGGGTGGCTCAGTGCGTTTCCTCTGCCTTCAGCTCAGGTATGGTCTCAGGGTCCTGGGATCGAGCCCTACATCAGGCTCCCTGCTTAGCAGGGAGCCTGCTTTCCTCTCTCTCTCTCTGCCTGCTGCTCTGCCTACTTGTGATCTCTCTCTCTCCCTCTTTGTCAAATAAATAAATAAAATCTTTAAAAAAATAAAGTAAATTTTTAAATTTTTAAAAAAGATATCAAGGTACAAAGGTAACCAACAGAATAGCTAATATTATAGTAAAACTAACAAACACCGTGGTAAGGGGGAAGGGGAAGATTTAAGTTATTGCAAATGGGCTAAATTCTTTACCTTTCAATAGATATCTATAGAGTCAGTATTGATAGAGTCAATAGAAACAGCACTTAAAATTGGTGACCAATAAATAAGGTTATCGGCACATGATATAGACCTAAGGGGATGGTCATCAGAAGAACTGAACACCAAAATGGGTCCAAGTAGTTACTGTCGGTGTGGGGGTTGGAGGATGGGGTGTGCAGAAAGTTTTGTTTGTTTGTTTTTTTTAAGATTTGATTTATTTATTTAACAGAGAGAAAGATCACAAGTAGGCAGAGAGGCAGGCAAAGAGAGAGGGGGAAGCAGGTTTCCCGCTGAGCAGAGAGTCCAATGCGGGGCTTGATCCCAGGACCCCGAGATCATGACCTGAGCTGAAGGCAGAGCCCTAACCCAATGAGCCACCCAGGCGTCCCAGAAGTTTTGTTTCTAAGGCAACACTCCCCACACTCAGTTTGCATAGCATGTACATGTTCTTTGTTTACAAAAAAATTTTTAAACAAAATATCTATGACAGGCAGGACATACCTCAGAGGGTCTCAGGCTGTCTGCGAACTGGAGTCAGCTGGGAGTTTTGCAAAGCTCTGGTGCCTGAGGACCCCCACCGTGTCAGCTCAGATTTCAGATTGAACTGGGCTGGATGGACCTAGGGTGGGTAAATATCGTGCTCCCCCACGTGACTCCAATATGCTGCCAGGGCTGAGAATCACCATCTCGCTCTAGATGGTGGGAAGAACAGTAGTATCTTCTTTCTAATGTCCTCTGCATTTCCCATCCATCCATGCAACAGCTATTTATGAAGTCCCTACTGGGCCAGATGTGCGGGATCGAGTGGATAATAAGGTCGTCCGATACCTTCCACTAGGAAACTTACTATGGAGCAGGGAGAGAGAGGAAAAGCAGCTATTCAGCAAATGACTCAATATTTATCATTGCCATAATTGCCACACAAAAAAGAAAGGATGCAGTAAGACTGTGTGTTATTTTTGTAACAGGGAAAAAATACATAGATTTTTTTTAATTTGCCCTTTTAAAAAGAAAAAATCCCTGAATTACTTTAAACTCCCCTTTTTCCCAGAGGCTAGAGGTCACTGACTCTGTCCTTCCCAAAGACACCATCAGAAGCTATAATTCCATCTCTGAGAAAGTGCTGGAATCCTACCCCTCAAGTCATCGTGAGCTACTACCATAAAATCTGTGTCCTGAGACCCTGGCAACTAGCCAGAGTGACTGCAGGCAGCCCATGCAGGTGGCTTAAAATTCTTACCCCCACGAAGAAGTGGAAAGAGTGGGTAGGGAGCACAAATGATGAGCCCCCAACCTCCAAAAAACATCCTGTCCCAGGATTCTGATAGGACAAAGGCCTGTAGTCAGGGTTTCTTTTCAAGATTCCCAGAGATTCCTCCACAACCAGACCAACAATCCAAAATAACCAAGAAGGCAATGAAAACTGTCAATTTCGTTCGTGTGAGGATAGAAGGGGGCATTAACTGAGAGCTGAGGGCACCAGGCATAAACCTGAGGCTCTGGGCATTCCCAGGTATCCCCATTTGACCTGACATGTCCCTTCTGAGAACAGGAAAAAAAAAAAAATTAAAAATCAAAAAAATTCTTTGTCAGTGTATTTTTGCTAGAAGGGAAATAAGAATGAAAACAAAACAAAATAAAAATCTCCCCAGTTGTAAACTAAGACTATAAATTGGGAAATTATAGAAAATCAGAGCCCTTAAGTTAATCCAACACCAATAAAGAGCAAGAGACGAGGACTAAACACACACAGTAAACACGGGTACCTCCTCTAGTTAAATTACAGGGGCCGGACAGAGGCCTGATGAGGCCGTGAGCTTCACGCCAAGGCTATTACCGGGACTGATTTGGTTAGCGGCAACGACAGGCTCCTTGTAGCGAGCGCCTGCCTTTTCCCATTTCATCTCATTTTTACTGTAACCATGTTTTTATTTTTATAGGCCAATTTGATTCTGTCCCACGCTTTCAGAATTGAGTTTTTCAAATTTATGGCACAAAAGCTTTCAAGTGGCTGTGACATCCAGGCCTCCCCATGCAGATCCCCACTTCCCTTCTCTATACCTGAGACCCCACCGTCCTCTAAAGGGCTCCGTTGGTCTGGACCCCAGAGTCTCAGGGCCACCCAGTCTCCCAAAGAAACATCTTCACTACCTCCAAGAGAGCCCCAGCTATGGCCACAACATACCTCTTTCTCGCTCCACTAGACCAACCAACCGTATCTGTAGACACTCCCCCCAGAGTCCATTTATTAACCCATCCAGGGCTTCAGACCTATTAGAACAGTGATCCTCAGTGGAGAAAGTGCTGCCCCCTAGAGGGAGCTCTGGGAATTTATGGGGACTATTTCGGTTGTCACAGTGATTCTGGGGGCACAGGGCGTTTAGTGAACGGAGAGGCGACATACCTTGCAGTGTAAGGGACAGACCCACGCCCTTTACCACATCCCACACAACTCTGACTCGGGCCACCAGACATTCTATGGCAATTAATAATCCCGTTCGGAATGATCTTAACCTAGAACCTAACTCTACTCCAAATGTAAATACCAAAGTGTGCCTGCATGGTTGAATTCAACCCTGAATTCTTGACGCATAAATGTACTTTGTGCCACTCAAAACTGACTAAGGTCTGTTGAGCATTTTGGAAAATCAAGTCACCAAGAACAACATACCCTATGGTATGCAAGTCACCAGGACAGGACTGAGTTGTCCTCACACTCAGAGTAACCCTACGTACCTACTCATTCTTAGTGCTCATAGCATTTTTCTGAAGCTCCTATCTCAAAAAGTCACTATATTAAAAAAAAAAAAAAGTATTGCTAGTCCTCACTTGGATATTGTCATCCTTCTCTTAAGTCCCCATATCCATTAGAAGTAGATTGGAGAGCAGTTACTTGATTATGTACTCCAGTGTAATTGAGCATTTACATATTGAAGTGCCTATTATTATAAATTACCTTCTTTTATTTCTCCGTAAAACTAGAGCAGGATACCAATTTCTCCTGATGCTATGTGTAAAGGTGGGTTATGTTACGTATATTCATCAGGGTAGTAAAGGGGTTGTGGTGGCAAAGTGTTATAAAACAGGGGCACTCGGGGGTTGGGGTGGCGCAGGTGGCTCAGTTGGTTGAGTGTCTTAGTCTTGGTTTCGGCTCAGGTCATCATCACCCCATCCTGAAATCAAGCCCCACGTCAGGCTTGGCAAGGAGCATGGGGTCAGCTTCAGATTCTTTCTCCCTCAGCTCCTTCTCCACCCCCCATCACTTGGGCATACTCTTTTCCTCTCTAAAATAAAAAAAATATTTTTTTAAAAGGGGGGGCGCTGGGAGGAGGCATTTGGTCTGATCATTTGTGTCTCACAAACAGCTTGTATGGTATTGCTTATATGTAAAAACCTTGGCCAGGCGAGACTGGCTCTGAGCTCTGACCAGTGGGTACCTGTAGTCCCCCCACCTCAAAGTCCAGATTTCACCCCCTCAGATTCCACCCACTATACTGGTTTATCCTTTAAGCCCTGGCCAGGATCTTAAAATTCATTCCCCCTCCTGAATGCTCTGTCCCCTCCAGCCCCTGCCCACCTAGCCCAGCCCTCCAACTTCACTTAGCCCTCCTGCCTCACCACACTTCAATCACCTCTCCTTCTCACTATTTCTCACACACCATGCCCCCATCACCACCACCACAGGACCTTTGCACATGCAATTCCCTCCCTCTGGACTGTTCCTGACTAAGTCCCATTCATCCTTACAGTATCACTTTCTCTAGGAGGTTTCCCCTAACTCTCAAGCTGAAGTCAGGCCCTTCCACCTGTTCCTGTGTCCTGCACAACAGTGACCACAACTATGTGATCATCTTCTCAACATCCATCTTCCTCCCTCACTCAGTGTTCTATAAAGAAAGGGACTCCCTCCTATTCCTTCAATATATTCCTCCAACCAGATGTGATGAATCTATAGTTGATGGTCAATAAACATTGATTAGTGAATGTGTAAATGGAACCTCCAAACATAGATCCCAAACTAATTATCCAAAGTTCCTGAGATAATAACAGCCTTCTCTCTGCCTCCCTGTATGACTCACACAATGAGAAGCTGCACAGTTTACCTCAGAATAAAGAAATTCTAAGAAAATCTTCATAGGAATGTCAGCTTCCTGGGGCCGGGATTTGGGTCTGTTTCCTTCACTGACATAGTCCCAGCACTTGGCACAGGGCATGGCCCATAGAAGGGGCCTGACAGGTACTTACTGAACCTATCCATCCATCAACCACAGCAGGCCAGACACTGACAGTGGTTTCTTTTTTGGTAACACCAATGCAGGGGTGCATTGGGGACAGTTTTGAAGGAAGGATAACAGCCCATCCAAGGGAGGGTTGAAATTTTTTTTTTTTTAAGATTTTATTTAGTTATTTGACAGAGATCACAAGTAGACAGAGAGGCAGGCAGAGAGAGGGAAGCAGGCTCCCTGCTGAGCAGAGAGCCCGATGCGGGACTTGATCCCAAGACCCTGAGATCATGACCTAAGCCAAAGGCAGCAGCTTAACCCACTGAGCCACCCAGGTGCCCAGGGCTGAAATTTCTAAGACTCGGTTGCTACCCACACCTTATTCTGGTGGGCTCAGTGCAAAACCACATACTGCAAACACGATTACCCCACCAGACATCCCATTGGTTCTGTTTCTCTGGAGATCCCTAGTACACCACTCAAGTGTCCTAAGGTGCCAGCTGACAGCCAGCCCTAAGCACCTTAGGAAGACCAGGAAGAGGGGAGAGATGGCTGGGCTCTAGGCCTGCTGTAGGAGACACTACACAGGGATAGCAGGAACACGTAGGCACCCACGAAGAGAGCTGAGACACTGACAAGGCCGGGGACTGGACTGAGCCAAATGCCAACATGGATTTGAATGCAGGCTTTCCCACTTACTCAGATATCATCCTGCAAGTAGCCATTCTGCTCTGAGCATGGGCTTCCTCATCTGTAAAACAGGGATGGTTGCAGCTCCTGGGTCCCTGACCCATTAACCACCTGGCCCAGTCCATTCTAAGCCCACCGACTGGTCATGAGCCAGACTGGGCACCAACTTGCAAAGGAGGAACACCTGACCAGTGAGTGGCCACCCCCTGGGGTTAATCAGGAAAGGTTTCTCTGCCCTCCTCCCTGGAGTGAAAACAAAGCCTCCAGGTATAGCTCTTTGCTCTCCAGAGAGTCCATTTTAGTAGCAAACAGGCCTGGTGAAAAGCCATCTCAGGACTCAGTGCTGAGAAGGTAACAGCCACTCCCTCCAGCAAAGAATTCAATCACAAAAAGAGGAAAATGTGTTTTTGCATCAACGGTAGCATCCCTGGAGAGAAGCCAGTTGAGAAGCTCTGTGTGGACCGGAAGGGTTTGTAACACAGACCTTCCGTTATTGACAGCTACCCTGGCAGCAGATGCAAACACTGGGTACAATTTGGGTCTTTTAGGTTCAATAGAATTGATACTTTTATCCAATGGTCTTAAATTATTTATTCCCTTCCAAGACAGAAAAAAATATTCAGCAATACTCCCGCTTACACTGGTCCTAACTCAGATCAGGAATTTGGGGATGCTTCATGCATCCCACGAAGGTATAGTTCTCTGCAAGGTCCCTCAGACACACGGCCACCTAATTCACATGCCACCAAGTCCAAATATCCCCTGACACTGAACTGGGGTGGGGGTTGGAGTCATTATTTCTTCATCATTAAGAACGGTCTCCCCTTAGGGAAAACAAAATCTTTGAGTTTCTCTTTAATGTTGAGTCGATTTTAAAGAAGCAAGGAGACTCAAAGAGCTCCTTCTTTTTTTCTTTTTCTTTTCTTTTTCTTTTTTGTCTTCAGTTTCACTACTTTCCAGCTGTACCACTTCTGCTCTAGACCTCATGTCCCCACTTGCTCTCTTCTTCCACTGGTGAAATGAAGCCCAGGAAGCTGTTGTATTAGGACCCATGAAGCCTTTCACAGCTATGCCAAGGGAGAGGCTGTAGTCAGAAGATTCAGGCTTTGGGATCCTGTTGGCACCAAAAACCTATCTCTAGGAGAGGGACTGAGGGGACCAGACTCCTGCCAGGCTCCTCTTTTGGGGACACAGAGTGCTCCCAGGTTAGCAGGGAGGTGGAAACAGCCCCGTTAGTTGAGGAGCCTATATGATCATACGCCATATAGGTACACAGTCTCCTAGAAGCCATTCTTGGCACTCTCCCTTAGGCCTGCAAAGTCCCCAGATCTCCACAAACCTTGCTGTGCTTAGCCATAACCATTTCCCATATTCAAAGGGCAAGTGGTCTTGCTTTCTGAGATGTGAAGACCACAAGGAGGGAGGTCCTATGGTTGACTTCACACTGTGGCCCACTTTGACAAGCAGCAGCACTGCATCCTCTTCCTGGGAGATCATCAACGCAACAAGAGATGTGAGGGGTTGTCGTGGCAAAGGGACCCCCATCACTCAGGAGTTTTGGGAACCCAGGGTAAAAAACATGGGGACTGCGGACCCTGGATTCCCTTTCCTCCCCAAACCCAGCTCAAGATTCTGACATGGGATGTGTTGCTCAGTTGGGGCAATGAGATAGAACAGGGTGGTCTTTCAGAATATCAGTTCAACCCCCAGGAAAGCTTATAACTACAAGTGCTTCATATTATGAGCAAATGAAGAAAACATTTGACTCAAAGTTCCAAAAGGCAGTTCTACAAGGAAATGTGAACTCCAACCAGAACATCTTTTCAAAGACTGTCAACTCTACTCATAAACAAGGTTTCATTCACACACAAAAATCTAATGGCCTGGAAGAAAGCATTCAAAACAGAAAACTCAGTTCACCAGACAAGGAAATGTTTGATTTCTTCAGCCATTTTATCAAAATTTACAGAATGGCCACACTGGGCAAAACAATTGTGAGAAATAAGAATGGATCAGATCTTGACCCTAGTGGAAATGATGTTCCATCAGAAGGAAGAAGACATGAACAAATAATTTCAAAACATCATTTGGTAGGAAGTGAAGTTGCCACGATGAAATGAAGATGTTTCATGCCATCATCTCATGGGAGGAAAGGGTGAGACCAGACGTCGGGAAAGTCTGTCAGCATCCCAACCTGCCTGACGCATAGCAGACTCAAAGATATCCTGAGCCTCCATGAAATGGGATTCTGCACAGTCTGTATTTTTAGAAATTTCTCATTCCTTTTTGCAGTGCTGATTTGGCACAGAGAGATGTACACCTCTTCCTCTCCAGATTAAAGACACACAATCAGAACTTCAAATACATGATCGAAACCCTAGCTGGGAGTCGGGGCTACAGTGCTTTCGCGTGACCCTGCACCTTAAATCCAGAGCGGACACACCAGGTAGAGAAGGCAACCCAGGGCACCGCCATTCCCATCACTCCCAGAAGACCAGGACAGTGGTCCTCACTATTCACCCAGGGATGTGGTTGGTCCATGCGGAGTCAAGGCTGCCTTTGGACAAAGACACATTATCAGTGCAGATCACTTTGAGGCCTTTCTCCAGGATTTTTTCAGCTCTCTTCCAGGGGAGTTGGTATGATTTATTAACCTCACTTTCTATCCTCATTTCCTACACTGCAGGGAGTATGGCACATTGATTGGGAGAATGGACTCTGGCTAAGATGGCCTGGGTTTAATTCCCAGTTCCACCGCTTACTAGCTGTGGGATCTTAGGCAACTTGCTTAATCGCTCTGTGCAGTGCCTTGGTCTCCCCACCCTGGCAGACAGAATTGCCACCAAAAAACGAAAGCAGAAACACACAACCCCACAGCCCACAACCCACCACATTCTAATTAGCATCTGGCAATGGTAAAAGTTCTCCATAAATGTTCTATATATTACCTACCAGATAGGAGGCTTTCCAAAACCATGAAACAAATCAGTGCCAAGCTTAGAAAACAAACCAAGTTTCTTATCAACCAGCTCAGTGGACTTTTGACAGGTTGTGCAGCTTCCTCTCTTTCCTCTTTTAAAAGAACCTGGTAAACTCCCACTGCCGTGCACAGGATCGGCCATACTTGTGCAACATAAAGCCACTTTCCTGGTCGTAATTGTTTGGTCCCCTGACCCAAACAGGACCATTCAATTTCCTTCCCTAAGACTTTGGAGTTGAAAGGAGAGCCAGTTTTTCTGACTGTTCTTGATACAGAGGCCATGGAAACTCAAGAGTTGTTAGTGGCAGCCATCTTCTGCCTTGACAACAGGGAAACAAAGCAAGCCATCCTTCAGTGGGAGAGGAAGAGGAGCTTGGTGTGCAGAGAGGGGCAGAAATGCAAAGCAGATGGAGAGAGGAGCTCCTGAGACCCCTGGAGCTCTAGTCCTGGCTCCTCAAGGCCCCCTGACCTCAGAGTTCCTGAGATGCTCCTTGCAGTCACAACAAATCCTGCTCTTTCTTGAGGCTACCACAGTCTGATTTTTCTAACTGCAACTGTCCAGTCCTAAGAAATATAAGGAGATGCTGAATTAACTACTATATCTGCACAGTTCAAGAGTCACAAGCATCAGGAAATGAAGAGTTTGTGCACCTAACAGTAGCAATGCCTGGGCACTTCTCTGGACATCAGTCTGTTTCCCTTTCTGTGTGGTGCCATTAGAAACACCCTAAGAACCTGGATGGAATATTTGTGTGATAAATTAAAGTTGAAGAGGCTCTGAGGAGGCAACAGGACCCAGAGGAAAAAGCAAGAGCATTAGAATAAAAAATAACTGCTGGGACACCTGGGGAAGTTATTTAACCTCTCTGGGGTTCCATCTCCCTTTCTGGTAAATGAGAATAAGGTGTTTACGCAGTTGAAGGAGGTAAGGGACATAAACTGCCTGCATATATTAGGCATGCATTAAATCATAACTATTATTATCACATAACTATTAACTATCTTACAAATAAAATTAACATCTCCAAGTGTTACTACATTACACATGTCAATAAAAAATAAATCATTGTTCTTAATATGGCATAGAACACCCAAATAACATTTAGGGAAAGCAAAAAGCATTACTCAGGGTATATTTTAATCAATCTATTTAAAAAAAAAAAAGAAGAAGAAGAAGAAGAAGGAAGGAAGAAAAAAAAGCAGGAGCAGGACATGAACAGCCTCAGCAGAAGCCACATGTTGCTAGGTCTCCTTGTATGATACTCAAAGGTGCTTGGGTTCTTGGACAGAAAGCAGGGAAGGGAATTAGACTGGGAAGCAAATGATGCTGTCTGTGAGTTTTCACCGGTGCTGGTTTGGGGTTCCTAGAACTGATGCCTAAAAAGTAGCATATACCCAGAATAGCATGCTCACCAGCCCTGTACCTTGGCAGACAGGACTACTCAATCATGAGGGTTTTTGTTTTTTTTTTCCCCCTGCTAAACCTTAAAGCACCCATTTATGACACAGAATCCTGCAGGCAGTGATTCAGGCAACCATGAGCAATTAGCCAGAGTTGGCCTGCTCTGTTAAACTGATTAGCCCGCTATCCCTGTTTCATGGAGTAAAGAATCATCCCGAAGCCAACTGCCCTCAGATGCCAGGAAATCAAAGCAGAGCACTAGAAAGGTTTTTTTCCTGTGTCCCTGAATGGCAGCTGACCCTTGAACACTGCAAGGGTTAGGGGGCGCCAACCACCCATACAGTCAGAAATCCACCTATAAATTTTGACGCCCCAAAAACTTAACTAGGAGCTTACTGTTGACCGGGGGCTTCGTCCCTAACAATCAATCAACACATTTCTCATATGTATTATATACTGTATTCTTATAATACAGCAAGCTAGAGGGAAAAAAATATTAAGAAAAGCGTAAGAGGGACACCTAACCAGCCCTTAGTAGAACATGTGACCCTTGATTTCGGGATTTTGAGTTTGAGCCCCACATTGGGTACAGAAATTACTTAAAAATGAAATCTTTAGGGGCACGTGGGTGTCTCCGTTGTTTAAGCATCGAACTCTTCATTTTGGCTCAGGCCATCATCTCAGCGTGGTGGCACTGAGACCAGTGTCAGGCTCCGCCCCCACCCCCACCTTGTGCTCACTCACACTCTCAAATCTTAAAATACAGTCTTCAAAACAAAACAAAAAAAAAGTAAGAAAAAAAATTCTGTATTTATTTTTAAAAAATCCACATAGAAGTGAACCCACAGTTGAAATTCAGGTTTTTCGTTTTTTGTTTTTTGTTAAAGGTTTTATTTATTTGACAGAGAAAGAGAGAGATAGAGAAGGAACACAAGCAGGGGGAGTGGGAGAAGGAGAAGCCGGCCTCCCACTGAGCAGGTAGCCCCAAGTGGGGCTCCATCCCAGGACTCTGGGATCATGACCTGAGCCGAAGGCAGACGCTTAACAGCTGAGCCACCCAGGAGCCCCTAAGTCCATGTTTTTTAAGGGTCAACTATATTTCCTAATATATTTTCTAACTGACCTATTAGACACAAGAGTATGAACTCTTGGTTCTGTAAGCAATTCTAAGACTTATTAGCATCCTGTTTTCTAGGTCTCTGGAAGGTCACTCTGCAAACTGATAAAACATTAGTTCTACCTAAACTCAAGGGAAAGGTATAGGAGGAGTCTCCAGAAGCCCTTGGCAAGCTGAACTGAGTAGGCTCCAATTATCTAGAAATGTGCTCCACTAGGATCCCAGGAACAGATGGAATGCCCCATAATCGAAACCCAGATATAGTCATGCTTAAGCACCCATTTATGTCAACAGTTTTGCTTTCACCCAAAGAAGCTTAAGAAGCACCTTACAAATTTCCTTTTAAAAGCTCAAGTACACAACTTCTCCCCCTCTCCCGTCAAAAGCTTACCCTCAGAGATGGTGTGGGGCAGTCACTCGCCAGTAAGGGTCTGGTGAACGTTGCAATACACTGTCCCTGTCCCGATCCTCCTTCAGTAATGAGCATCCTATTCCCGGCACCACCAGGGCAGCTCTGGGCAGAAAGCCCCAAGCCATGAGCCTCGGGCAGGGTCTGCCTCCGTTGAGGAGCCCTGATTTGCCAAAGGTTGAGCAGCCTGCATCCAGTCATGGGTTTTACAATCACAAGAGCTGAGCTCCTGCTACCAGCTGGGGAACACACACACCCCCAATTCTAAACCAGCTTCAGAGTACCCCCACACAAGGCCCGGCTGAAACTGCTCTGCTGTACGCTTTATCCCTGTGTCTATATCTGCTTCTGGCTCCTCCCCTCCACAGGTGTTGATCCTAATAAATGCTAATCTCTGGGCCTTGTTAGCTCCCACGCAACCCCACCTGCAAGAGCGCGCGTGGCAGAAGGGAGAAGCCAACCAATTATCAAAATCCTACTCAGGTGCTGGGCACTGGGCTTATCCCTTTACTTCTCACAACACGATCAGCCCCATTTGTAAAATGGGGCTGAGAAGGATTAAGTAAATAGCCCGAGATTATCCAGCTGGACCAATCTTGTTCCAACACACCACACTAATAAAGTACACAGCCCTTCATCAAAGTCCGGATAACTGGGACTCGCAGAGACAAGTGACAATAAATAAAATTTGGCCAAAATTAGGTTGTGCTGTCTTTCAGTGCAATTCAGCAGATATGCACTGAATCTTACCAATGTGCTAAGAAACATAACAAATCAGAGAGAGCGAGAGAGAGAGACAGAGAGAAAGAGACTCTCCAGTTCTTTAGTTTCTCAGCAGTTTGTGAGTATCTGTTGAATACCTACTAAGTGAGAGGCACACCAGGAGGAAAACAAAACTATATGCCAAGCAAATGTTCAAAGTTGAAGGTGGCCAGTGGGCCAGTGCCAGACGAGGACAGAGAGGCACAGGAGCCCTCAGGACAGTGAGAGTTGGTTGATTACTCCTTCTTTTTCTTTCAATTGTATGAGAAATGGGAATTGTAAAGCCCTGAGCCTTGAGTAATAACACCCAAGAAATTTCTCAGGGTTCTCAGAGAAATGCATTTTATTTTCTAAATGATGCTTGCACAAAAGATGATGCCCATTCTGAGCGAGCCAGGCCATTGTAGCTCCAGAAGATAACAAGAGCCCTTCCTGCCCAAATCAGGCTGGATATAACCTGAAATAGAGTGTGAATGGTTTATGAAAAGAGGCAATCTTACAAGATAAGTCTATGAGCTACTCAAAGCCATAATCGTCAAGGGAAGGAGAACAGAGCAAACAGCAGGATAGATTTGTAAAGAAGGGCATTCTATCAATAAGGCGGTGGCACAGCGCAGGACAAGCCACCCCTGGACACAAAGAGGAAGCAAAGGACAGAGGCAGGAGAGACACAGAGCAAGAGCCCACGGTGCACCTGGAGTCTGTGGAAACTTCACGGGAAACTGGAAAAAAGTTTATGTCTCTGCTCCCGTGGTGCCCTCTATGGGATGGGGTGGAGGCCGTGAAAAAGGGGCGCTCCTTTGTAGTGATGGAGTTCTTCTGTATCTTGATCATGGTGGTGGTTACACACAGATCTATACTTGGGAGAAAACTGCGCAGAATGACACATACACACAGACGCACACGTGAGTGTGTGTAAAAACCAGAGAAAACGAATGGGGTTTGGAATTTGGTCCACGGGTTGTATCAATGTCAGTTTCCTGGTTGTGCTGCTGTACGACAGTTACACAAGATGTCACCACTGGGAAAAGCTGGCAAAATAGCCCAGACCGGATTAGAATAATTGTCGTCTTCACAGCTTAGCTGCTGCCACTACCTCATGTAACAGGGATGAGTGAGTATTAAACTGAGCTGTATCTTATAAGATTTTAATATATACTCTTTAACACCTTGATTTCCCTCAAATTACATGCAGAACTGGTCAAAGTTGGAAAATGGATTTCCCCTTTAAATGTAAGATTTTACATTTCTTTACACAAACATCTACACATTTATCGAAATGGTCCCAGGTAATCATATCCCACATATTAAGTTTATTTTGTTCATGTGGTCTTTTCTTTTTCCTTTGTATGCATCATTTCCCCTCTCCAGTTCCCCTCCCGCTACCCAGTGGTTTGCTTTACAACCTGGACTGCACCGTTCCATAGCTTTCTCTATTCTTAAGTAACCATATATCAGTAGTACCTATATGTTGCATACATGTATGTACACGATTGCTTTTATCTCCATTAAAATGGGGTCATATATACACTTTCAGTAATTTCTTTACTCACTCCATCCTAATTCATGGATATACCTTTAACACAATTGGCTTTGCTCTGACTCATTCTTTTTGGTGGCAGAAAATCATCCCTAATTCATTCATTCAGTCAACCATTCCTCTGCAGAGGATCTTTACCTTGTTTCTTCCTCCCTCCCTCTGCAAACAAAGCCCCGTTAAACATCCTCGAACATCTGTTCTTGCTTACTTACACTTTCAGTTCCATGGGCTAGATTTGCAAAGGAGGATAGTTCAGTCAAGAGGCTCGTGTATCTTAATTTTAATTAAGAGCTACTCTCAGCTTGCTTTCCAAGAAAACCCTTCACTTTCTAACAGCAGTGTATGGACAGCCTATCTCCCATATCCCCACCAGAGCAGACATTATGACTCTTATTATATTCTGGACATTCAGGAAGATATAAACTAATAAGGGTTTTGGTTTTCACTAACTGAAAACACACTGTCATGTTTTTTTCTGGCCATTTGAGTTTGCTCATCTGTCAACTGCCCATTTTTTAATTTGGTTTCTTAAGCTCATCTAGATGACTTGTAAGATCTCTTTGCATATTTTTTGCATAATGTGTTCCAAGTCTATTATTCATCTACTGACTTTACTTATGATATGTTTTGCCATTTAAATGTCCTTTTTTAATAATTAAAGAATCAAATCTGCCAGATTCTTCTTTTATACATTCTATGTTCCCAGGCCCTATTAGATGGGTGGTTATTTTTCTTCACAGGCTCCCGGACTAGGACAAGGAACCTCACTCAACTCTCCCTGCAGGGCTTCACTTGTCTCCTCAGGACCAAGTTCTTCCCAGTGCCCACTACATTCGGAACTTACCCAGTTCTCTCTGCTGGGACTGACAAAGCCCAGCAACACATTTGTGTCTGGCCACTTGCATAGCCCAGCAGCCATTGGATTACATGTGATCAGGCAGGACGAAGAAGCCAAATTCAGAGTGCCATCTTTGCAAAATTCCATTTTTTAAAAAATTTAAGTACAAAATCTGTATGAGGTTTGTATGTATAGTGATTACATGCTCATTAAAAAATCTACTTTTTAACGTCTTCCAACAGAATGGAAATGTGCCTGTGGAAAGTTTTCTGTTTTTCTACTATTCCCTATTACCTAAGGCCATCAGGCCACATTAACCCTTCCACATTTGTTTAAATCTACCTCACTAACCCCAACCCAGCTTTGCATTATGCAGCTTTGGGTATGACTCTGCTCAAGGGAGGTCAGGTGTGTTCATGTGCTATTGCTACATAACAAATTGCCAAAGCCTGCATAGCTTACACACTGCTCCTTGATCACCTCACAGGCTGAAAGTCCAGAGGACTCTGCCGGACTCTCTGCTTAGGGCCTAACAAGGCAAAGTCACAATACTGTCTGTGCTTGGCTCACATCTGCAGAAACCGGAGAAGATTCTGCCACCTTGCTTATGCAGGCTATTGTTCCTTGAGGCTGTAAGAGGAGGTTCTGTTTCCTTGGTGGCTGTCAGTCAGGGGTCCCTGTCAGCCCCTAGAGGTCCTGTGACCTCTGCTTCTTCAAACCAGCAACAGCACCTTGAGGCCTTCTTTTTTTTTTTTTTTTTAAGATTTTATTTATTTATTTGACAGACAGAGATTACAAGTAGGCAGAGAGGCATTCAGAAAGAGGAGGAAGCAGGCTCCCTGCTGAGCAGAGAGCCCGATGCGGGGCTTGATCCCAGGACCCTGGGATCATGACCTGAGCCGAAAGCAGAGGCTTTAACCCACTGAGCCACCCAGGTGCCCCAAGGCCTTCTTACACCTCAAGTTTCCCTCACTTCCCTTCTGCCACCAGCTAGAGAAAGTTCTCTCCTATTAGGGGCTCATGAGATTAGAGCCGGGCACAGGGAACTCTGCCATACAGTAGAACACAGCCACAGGAGTGATGAATTGTCACATTCACAAGGTTCTGGGGATCAGGGGTGTGGACTCTTGGTACGATTCCCAGAAATTCTGCCTATCACACCAAGACTCCATGACACACCCTGGGAAACTGGCCAGCCTCTGGCAAGCTGGTCCTTCACCGTCCCAGGCCAGTCTCTTTTTGAGGTGTCTCCACCAGCTTGCTCTCTCTACTCTGGGCTGGCCCTGCAGTGCTCCCAACCTGACTCAGACCCCAGCAAGATGCTCTCCTGCCTGCCTGCATCCCCAAGTCTGGGTACTAATTCTCCCCATATTGTTTGTTTGTAAGGCTGTAGAATTGTGAGTTATGTGTCTCTGCCATAGACAGGGCTCTTCCCTCTGCTCTAAAAGACTTTAAGTTCTCTATCAATAGTGCAGGAGGAAGTAAGAAGAGAGGAAGGGGGTAAAGGAAGAAGGAATGGTGAGAGAAAGGGTGGAAGGAAGAGCAGAGAGTAGGAGGTATGGGGGTTGGGTAAGAACTTATCCTTACCCCATAAAATTTATAACTGGTTTAGCTTTCTGCTCACAGGCAAGGCCCAAGCACCCTCTGACAGCCACTCTCTCTCTCTCTCTTTAGGTTTTAACACCAGCGGAAACCTCTCCTGAAGAGAAAGGACTGGCTTCTAACCTGTCCCCAGTGTTTCCTGGTGTTTCCTGCCCTAACTTAGGCATTTTCTTTGGGCTTGATCATGTCAGCATTGATGCCTCCCAATATGCCCCTGGTCTCCCAGCTTCTTCTGCGTTGATGTTTCCGTCTCCCCTTCTCACCACACTGTAACGTGTGAGGCCACCCTGGCTCCACTCCTACACACCACTTGGGCCGGAGCCCAGCCCACCAACCCCACCCCCTCTGTCTTGCCATAGTCCCCCAATATCAGTATAAAAACGGAGAACATCTACTATGTTTGCCAATAAATAAACTACTGACCTCTCACTATTCCTGCATTTTTCAGTGGGCCTTGTTTCAATGCAAACCATGTGGCACATTCAAGGACATTGCTGCAAATTTTACTACTCGTAGTGGGATGCATCTGATAGCCTCTGAAAACACATTCACCTCCCTGGACATATCCATTCAACATATATGTATTAAGTGCCTGCTACATTCCTACGCAAGCAGACCTCCTGCAAACAGCAGTCCTCACAAGATCCAACCTGGAAATACCTTACAAATAAGCATCCCACCCACTGTCTTAACCCATCTGACCTCCCTTCGCTCTGTGGAGGCTGTTCTCATCTCAAGCCAGGAATGCAAATTCCATGACTGAAAAAACCTTGCCCAGAAGCTATATACAAGGGGGTGAGTAAGCAGTTCATCAGCCCCATTCTCAATTTTCATTGTGTTCTTCCGCCACCAAAATCTTAATTCATTGTCAGAAATGTGCTTTCTACCCCTTGGTGAAAGAAATAATGACTTTGTCAATCACTCCTCTTTTGCCAGACTTACTGAATTACCTAAAATGTCAAGATAATGTCTCTCCAGCCTGTTTTCACTATGGTACCAGCTTCTTCTCATTAAATTATGTTCAGATACATTGATTTCCTTCAACAGGGAGTAATGGAACCCTGCCAGAAATTAACACTAATCTTCTAATTCAGTAAGAATAAAATATGTGACTGATTAAATCTTAATTAACAGTTCACAAAAGGCTGCTTAATGTCAGGTGGCATATGCATCTTAATTATCCAACAGGGCTGTTGCTGTTTGCAAGAGGAGGCAGGGGTCTATGAAAATTCGGTAGGATTGGTTGTGTGTGTTTTTTCTTTTGTTCTACAGTATCTTCCTCCTTGCTATCCCTTCATCTTTGTGGTTGTCAGTGGGTTCGGTTTATAAGTAAGGAGTTTTTAATACTGAGCTCTCTCCCACAAGCCATCCCACTGAGTCCATCTGGAGGAAAGTGATACAGTCTATCAGTCACGGTAGGCTGGATAAATGAAATACTGACAAACGCTCCTCAAATCTTAATAACCATAAAAAAGTATCTACTGTGTGGTACATGTTAATGATGGGTCAGCTGAAGCCACTGGTCCACTCTACCTTCACAGCAGAACTTGGATCTACAAAGCAACCACCATCTTCAACATTGTCACCACTTGCCATGGCAATGGAAACAAAAGATGGCAAACTGTACAAGGTCTCTTGAGTCTTCTGCTCATATTCCACTGGCCAAAGAAAGTCTCTTGGTCTTACCTAAATTCAACAGGGACAAGAAAATTTCAAGCCAACCACAGCCCAAAAAAAGGAGGTAAAGAGAAATCTTGAAGACAAACAGAGAAAAAGGACACATTACACACAGGGGAACAATGATAAGCATTACAGGAAACTTAAAATTAGAAGCCACACAATCTAGAAGACAATGGAGTGACCTCTTTAAAATGCTAAAAGAAACTGTCAACTCTGAATTCCATACCTCCAATGAAAATATCTTCCAAAAATGAAGGTCTCCAGTCTAAAGAGGAGCTTCTAAGTCATCACTTCTGTTCAGACAACATGGGAGGGAAAAAGAACTGAAAATCATCAACTCATCTCAGATCCATCAAAGAACTGAGGTCAAAAGCAGAGAAAATGAGTATGTACAAGCATGTGTAATGTCTGACTATAAGATAAAGGGTAAGTGCAGGGTCTATAAATTCAGGCTCCCTGCGAACATGCGTGATGTCAAATGACATCCTTCCAGCATCTGTGTCCTCAACTCTCAACTGGGAACCCTAAGTGTCCGGGGATTGTTGTGAAGATTCAGTGAGATGATGAAAAAAAGCAGCTGGCACAACGAAGGCCCCACGTCAGCACTCACTGAAGTAGATCTACAGGTGTTTCCCAGTAAGAATCAAACTTCAGCACTGCCCTCCTTAACCACAGTCAAGCCTCCCTTGTCCAAGATGTTCCAGAGAAATCCCCTTATTTGCCACAGTTAGTGCATTCCAGCTTTCAACTCTGCCAGGGTGGTCTCTAAGTGCCCCCACTGAACACACACACAGGAGCACTTGGCATTTAACTTCCTGAATGCCCAGATGATCCATCTATGACATCCTTTGCCGTCATAACCAACAAATGGCCATGTTTCAGCCTTAATGGAAGATCTGGGGTATGCCCTTGTCACTATTTTTGCCACATCCACACCACCTTCACAATTACTTACTTCAATTTTTATTTAAATAGAATCACTTTTTTTACATAAAGTACGTTTACTTTTAGAGGAAACTTTCATGGCTACTGTAAGTAGAAAACCAATATCATTCCAATTAAAAATAAAAGCAATGAAAGCAGTGATACTGAATGCTGGCTAAGTGCTATTGCCTGGCAAGACTGAGCAAAGGCCTCATCTCTTGGGTCTCTTCTGTTAAAGATATACCACCCTAATTAAGAGAGCCAGTTCTAGAGTTGGAGTCCAAGACTGGAATCTCAGCTCTGTGGCTCAGTCACTTTATGACTGCACATTATCTCAAACGTCTGACCTTCCACTTGCTCGTTTGTAAAATGGGCATGATAAATGCGGCCAACCCTACAGGGTTGTTTTAAGGATTGAGATATACACCAGGGCATATGATAAACACACACAAATAAAAGTTATGAGACAGAGGGAATAAAAGTCTCCACCAAGGGTAAAGAACAGGCATGAATTATTGCTGCAGATCCCATAGTCCTGGTGTTCCTGGGTGGCTTGTCGGTTAAACAGTTAAGCATCTGCTTTCAGCTCAGGTCATGATCTCAAGGTCCTGGGATCAAGCCCTGCATCTGAATTTGAATTTAGATCCCTGCTCAGTGGAGAGTCTGACTATCCCTTTCCCTCTGCCCCTCCCCACCCCTCCCCCATCCTCCCACATTAACACCCCAACTTGTGCAAGTGTGTGTGTGTGCGCACACCTCTCTCTTTCTCAAATAAATTAATAAAAGTTTTTAAAAATCTAATTTAAAAAAAGAAGAAGAAGAAGAGGGGCACCTGGGTGGCTTAGAGGTTTAAGCCTCTGCCATCACCTTGGGTCACGGTCTCAGGGTCCTGGGATCGAGTGCTGCATTGAGATCTCTACTCAGCGGGGAGCCTGCTTCCCCACCCCCGCCTGCCTCTCTGCTTACTTGTGATCTCTCTCTCTCTCTGTCAAATAAATAAATAAAATCTTTAAAAAAAAAAAAAAGAAGAAGAAGAAGAATCCATGTTCTTTGGCTGAAACCATCTCCCGGCGTTCTGGCTCCATAATCCCCTCCAGCATAATGTCATCCAGGATTTTGATTGTGATGGGCCACCCTGAGCTCCTTCTGCCATGGTGTGTCCAGCCAGTTACCAACTTCATCCTCAAGATCTAAACAGTAATTCCCTACTTGGACTGATGGTGAATAAGTGGCCAGAAGTCATTTCAAATATCAGTGTCTGGAGATAAGAAAAAATCGACTCAAATGGTAATATTGGGAGAAGACATCGGAATCCATCTGTCCCCTTCATCTAAGTTCTCTGGAAGTTAAACACCAAAACCCATGAAGGAATGATGGGAGACACCATGCCTGGAGCAGCCCCAACAACTGACCAACTCACTTTTGGAGCCCTACCTGAAGGCAGACAGCATTTCCACTATAACCCATCATTCTGTTGGTTAGAGATAAACCTCCTCTCATCAAGGACAAGTCACTGGCATTGCCACTTGTGCTTTAGGCAAGCCCATGAAAAGGGAAGTATCAACCCACAATATTAGAGGATAGGAGTAGGTCAAATATAAAACCACTAATTCCTCAGTCACTGAGTTGTTACTGGGAGAAAAGCCTGTGGTTTGGAATAGAAACCCCTTCATGGCAATGCTCTCTCTTCCCCCACAGAGAAGTACCACCCTATGTTCACCAGCCTGTGGCCAACCAAGGGATCACCCTAGCTTTTTTGTTCTCTGAAGTTCTCTCCGTTTTGTCACCAGGCGTTGCACATCCCCAAACACAGAAGGGTCTGCCATGCTGGGGATGGCCTCCTCATTGCCCTGCATTCAAAGCAGACACAGCCCGAGCCAAGGATTCAGTGAATGGGCTGAAAGCATGAGCTCCTCAGGTCACAGGGCAGGAGGGGAGTTTGAGGGCACCTCATGTGTGCCTTCCCCACAACTGTCTGCCTATGCCCCCCAGTCATTATTGCTCTCCTTTCCTTGACCCGCCCTAGTCTCCTCTGGGACTCTTCACGTTCTACAACTACTATCTCCATGACTGTCTTACCCGTCGCGGAGGTTACTTTATGAGGGAAAAGATTCATTTTTCCCTCTGGCACATAGCAGGTGCTCGGTTAATAAGAGCTGAATGAGTACATGAATGAAAGCTCTAGACCAGGACCATCCAGGAAAACTTTTTGCAATGATGGAAATGTTATATATCTGTGTGGTCCAACATACTGGTCACAAGCTCTTTGTCATATTTTAAGTATGGTGGCAAATGAGCATTTGAGATGTGCTACTTCAACTGAGAAGCTGCGTTTTAATTTTATTTTAATTAATTTAAATTTAAAGAGCCACCAGGACCCATTATTGGCTGTCACAGGCCCAGACCAAAGCAAAGAAGATGGAGTCCCTTCAATAATCAGGAAAAAGAAGGGAAACAACAAAGCCCTTTCTGGGAGAGAAAAGACAAGAATAAGAAGCATGGCGCTCTCTGGGGAATGCTGTGGATGCCTTGTTAATATTATAAGAAGCTCTAACAGTTGGGGCTGTTGGTAGAAAATGCCAGGTTTTTTTTCTTAGTTAAGAGGCACCCCACTTTCTGGAGCATGAAGCAATTTGGCAGCTGCACTGAGGACTCCTGAGGCTCAGAGACCAGAAATGAAGAAACTGTAAGCGTCGTGATGGGAAACATCAATAACACTGCCTTTCTTCTACACACCCCCTAGGGCAGCCTCACTTCAAAACACCCCTGAGTGGCTTTGTCCAGAGCTGTCTCCAGGAAGGGGCTGCCAGCTCCATTCCACCTTCCTCCAGCAGCAAGTGAGTAAGCTGTGTTGTTTCAACCAGAAAGCCTTGTCCTGGGAAGGTAACACCTCTCCCTGCGGTAGGACAGCATTTGCTCCCAGCAGGGCTACTTAGGAGCCAGAATCTTGAATATGAAGAATGTGAAACACTAGAGGCAAAAAGGCTAGGTCGGTACAGCCTCCTTGGCCTTTGATCTCCCCTTTGTCAAATGCGGAATGTTAACTCCCACCCTGCAGAGAGCCATTAGGCATAAGGAGCCAGCAAATCCATACAAAGCCCTTAGCAAAGGCAGGCACAGAGTAAGGACTCCATGTTAGTTACTAAATGTTAGTTATTAAATAGAGCACTTCACTGCCCTACTCAGAATCTTCCCAGGGCATCATCCTGCCCGTCCCACTATAATCTTCTCCTCCATAATGAATCCATCATGTGTGTGCTCTGCGGAACAGTAATCCCTGAGCAATGATGTTCCAGGTTCTTAGAACACAGCAGCCACAGTACCTGAAAACCCAGGAATCACCCTATAACAGGCACAAGTCCATGATCACATCAGAATAACAATAACAATGGTAATAATAATTACCACCACCATTTGTCCAGTATTTGTGCTGGACATGTGCTGGGAGTTTTATATGTGTTGTTTCATATACCCTTTATGATAACTCTGAAATAGTACTGCTCATTTATAAATGAGGACACTAAAGATTGGAGATACTCAAGTAGTCACTTCCCCATCCTCTCACAGTAACTCAGCAGCCTGTCCGGGATTCAGACCCAGGTCTGCGTAGGTCCAGAGTCCAAGCCTT